>NW_025751924.1:0-13923 GCF_021184085.1 Oncorhynchus gorbuscha | reverse complement strand
TACAGAGCCAGGCATGTCACTGGGATCCCTCCTGGGTGTTGGTGTTGGGAGGGGGTGTACAGAGCCAGGCATGTCACTGGGATCCTTCCTGTGTGTTGGGGGAGGGTGTACAGAGCCAGGCATGTCACTGGGACCACTCCTGGGTGTTGGTGTTGGGAGGGGGGTGTACAGAGCCAGGCATGTCACTGGGATCCTTCCTGTGTGTTGGGGAGGGGGTGTACAGAGCCAGGCATCTCACTGGGATCCTTCCTGTGTGTTGGTGTTGGGGAGGGGGGGTACAGAGCCAGGCATGTCACTGGGATCCCTCCTGTGTGTTGGTGTTGGGGAGGGGGTGTACAGAGCCAGGCATGTCACTGGGATCCCTCCTGTGTGTTGGTGTTGGGGAGGGGGTGTACAGAGCCAGGCATGTCACTGGGATCCCTCCTGTGTGTTGGTGTTGGGGGAGGGGGTGTACAGAGCCAGGCATGTCACTGGGATCCCTCCTGTGTGTTGGTGTTGGGGAGGGGGTGTACAGAGCCAGGCATGTCACTGGGATCCCTCTTGGGTGTTGGTGTTGGGGAGGGGGTGTACAGAGCCAGGCATGTCACTGGGATCCCTCCTGGGTGTTGGTGTTGAGGGAGGGGGGTGTACAGAGCCAGGCATGTCACTGGGATCCCTCCTGGGTGTTGGTGTTGTGGGAGGGGGGTGTACAGAGCCAGGCATGTCACTGGGATCCCTCCTGTGTGTTCTGGCCTTGTAGGCAGCTAGGGGCAATTTCCTGATTTCTCAACTTTCAGTGTCTTTTTATAGGAAACAATCCTCCCTCTCCTTTCTCACTACTCCTCTCCTCCCTATGTTGACTCACTCGCAGTTGATTCCGTCCATCAGTGATTTCATGACTTCAGCTCTGTCGTGCAACAGCCCCTCTAGGGGAGGTGTGTGTGTGTGTGTGTGTGTGTGTGTGTGTGTGTGTGTGTGTGTGTGTGTGTGTGTGTGTGTGTGTGTGTGTGTGTGTGTGTGTGTGTGTGTGTGTGTGTGTGTGTGTGTGTGTGTGTGTGTGTGTTCCATGTTTGTGATGGGTGAGGGCTTTGGGCTTGGGAGAACGGTAGAGCGAGAGATGGAGAAAGAGAGAGGTTGTGACGCCAGCCGTGATTAGAGCTGTAAACACTGATTTTTAAACCACATTTAAAAGACATTTCAAGGGAGTGTTGGGTGGGGGCTGCCCTGCTCTCTAAACGAACACAAGGGAGTGTTGGGTGGGGGCTGCCCTGCTCTCTAAATGAACACAAGGGGAGTGTTGGGTGGGGCTGCCCTGCTCTCTAAACGAACACAAGGGAGTGTTGGGTGGGGGCTGCCCTGCTCTCTAAATGAACATAAGGGAGTGTTGGGTGGGGGCTGCCCTGCTCTCTAAACGAACACAAGGGAGTGTTGGGTGGGGGCTGCTCTGCTCTCTAAATGAACACAAGGGAGTGTTGGGTGGGGGGCTGCCCTGCTCTCTAAATGAACACAAGGAAGTGTTGGGTGGGAGGCTGCCCTGCTCTCTAAACGAACACAAGGGAGTGTTGGGTGGGGGCTGCCCTGCTCTCTAAATGAACACAAGGGAGTGTTGGGTGGGGGCTGCCCTGCTCTCTAAACGAACACAAGGGAGTGTTGGGTGGGGGGCTGCCCTGCTCTCTAAACGAACACAAGGGAGTGTTGGGTGGGGGGCTGCCCTGCTCTCTAAACGAACACAAGGGAGTGTTGGGTGGGGGGCTGCCCTGCTCTCTAAACGAACACAAGCGTCTTTTCATTTCTCTTCTTTTAAATAGATGTCCCCAAGGCCCCACCTACCAACCTTTGCATCGCTCCTGTTTTCTCGTTCTTTCTCTCCTCCCAACACGGAATAGCTTTATCCGCCATAGATTATTGATGTCCTCCCTAGCTATAACCCTCCTCTCTGCAATTCCACCCTTTTCCTCAATCGCTTGGCTTTTTTCCCTACATCAGTCAGGTCCCTCCCTCGCTCCCTCTCTTCCTCTCTATCTCTCCCCTCTCTTCCTCTTCTATCGCTCCCTCTCGCTCCCTCTTCCTCTCTATCGCTCCCTCTCTTCCTCTCTATCGCTCCCTCTATCTCTATCGCTCCCTCTCTTCCTCTCTATCTCTCCTCCCTCATTCCTTCTAGCTGACTCCATCTCTCCCCTCAACCACAGTCATCTTCCTTCCTGTTCCCAGCCCAACTCTTCTTTCCTCTCGCTATCTGTCTTCCTCTCTCTTGTTCTCTTATTTCTCTCAATTTCTGGCCTATTTTCTAGCTGTGTGTGTGTGTGTGTGTGTGTGTGTGTGTGTGTGTGTGTGTGTGTGTGTGTGTGTGTGTGTGTGTGTGTGTGTGTGTGTGTGTGTGTGTGTGTGTGTGTGTGTGTGTGTGTGTGTGTGTGTGTGTGTGTGTGTGCGCCTATATTTATTTGCATGCACAGGGGTGATAGATGAATGAAGGTTTATATAGTGGAATGCATGGATTGAGTGGGTTTGGTGGCTGGCAGGATGTGAACAGACGCCGAACAGTTCTGTCAAGCTAAACATGGCTAATGACTTGGCTAATGGCTTCCTGCATTCGTTGAGTCATTTCAGTGTTCTGTCAATGTCATCAGTTAGTTAGTTCAGTTCCATTTCAGTATTTTAAGATTGACACTTTCCCAAGTCCTCTCTTAGGACTAAAGCAGATTTCATAGTACTGCCAAATGTAACTAGAGTATGAACTGGCCTTTATAAGGCAGAGCTCGAGAGTTGGAGCTCATTCTAGAGACTGAAGCATAATAATGAGACTTCGATTCACACTTCTATTGTAGAGCGTGCATTCCCATCCACAGCTCCTCTCCCCTCTTTCTGTACATGTCTCGTCCCCTTGTTGATGACATAATTATGAGGTGTCCAATGTGACAACCGCAGCTTAGTGACATAATGAGAACAAATTAATATTCACAGCGTGGGAAGGTGAACTAACACTACTCAGCTTGTTTGTATGTCCCAGTGTTGTAATAATCAGTTGTTCATAAGGACTATCTTTGGTGTAATCAGAATTTGTGGTGTTAGTGAATGTGAGATGACCACTCTCTGCTAAGCGGCTGTACACTGAGGGTACAAAACATTCATATTGAGTTGCACCCCCTTTTGCTCTAAGAACAGCCACAATTCGTCGAGGCATGGACTCTACATGGTGTCGAAAGAGTTCCACAGGGATGCTGGCCCATGTTGACTCCAATGCTTCCCACAGTTGTGCCACGTTGGCTAGATGTCATTTGGGTGGTGGGCCATTCTTGATGCACACTGTTGAGAGTGAAAAATTCAGCAACGTTGCAGTTCTTTACACTCAAACTGGTGCGCCTGCAACCTACTACCATACTCCGTTCAAAGGCACTTATATTTTGTCCTCATCACACAATCCATGTCTCAGTTGTCTCCCCTTCATCTACACTGATTTGAAGTGGATTTAACAAGTGACATCATAGCTTTCACCTGGTCAGTCTGTCATGGAGAAAGTAGGTGTTCTTAATAGAGGTCGGCCGATTTCAAGTTTTCATAACAATCGGAAATCTTTATTCCCCCCCTTTATTTAATCTTTATTTTTAACGAAGCAAGTCAGTTAAGAACACATTCTTATTTTCAATGAAGGCCTCGGAACGGTGGATTAACTGCCTTATTCAGGGGCAGAATGACAGATTTTCATCTTGTCAGCTCGGGGGATCCAATCTTGCAAACTTAGTTAACTAGTCCAAGGCAATAACAACCTGCCACTCTCGTTGCACTCCACAAGGAGACTGCCTGTTACGCGAATGCAGTCAGCCAAGTTAAGTTGCAAGCTAGCATTAAACTTATCTTATAAAAATCAATCATAATCAGTAGTTAACTACACATGGTTGATGATATTACTAGATATTATCTAGCGTGTCCTGCATTGCGTATAATCTGATGGAGCATACAAGTATCTGACTGAGCGGTGGTAGGCAGAAGCAGGCGTGTAAACATGAATTCAAACAGCACTTTCGTGCGTTTTGCCAGCAGCTCTTCGTTGTGCGTCAAGCATTGCACTGTTTATGACTTCAAGCCTATCAACTCCCGAGATGAGGCTGGTGTAACCGAAGTGAAATGGCTAGCTAGTTAGCACGTGCTAACTAGCGGGACGGAAGCTATACTGTTACACTGGCAATACTAAAGTGCCTATAAGAACATCCAATAGACAAAGGTATATGAAATACAAATGGTATAGAGCGAAATAGTCCTATAAATACAATTTGTAAGTCGCTCTGGATAAGAGCGTCTGCTAAATGACTTAAATGTAAATGTAAATACTATATTAACTACAACCTAAAACTTCTTAACTGGGAATATTGAAGTCTCATGTTTTTTATTTCACCTTTATTTATTTAAGTCTCATGTTTAAAGGAACCACCAGCTTTCATATGTTCTCATGTTCTGAACAAGGGACTTAAACGTTAGCTTTCTTACATAGCACATATTGCACTTTTACTTTCTTCTCCAACACTTTGGTTTTGCATTATTTAAACCAAATTGAACACGTTTCATTATTTATTTGAGGGTAAATTGATTTTGATGTATTCTATTAAGTTAAAATAAGTGTTCATTCAGTATTGTTGTAGTTGTCATTATTACATTAAAAAAATAATAATCGGCCCGATTAATCGGCATCTTTTTTGGTCCTCCAATAATCTGTATCGGCGTTGAAAAATCATAATCGGTCGACCTCTAGTTCTTAATGTTATGTATATATGATGCGAGTTGTGGTTTAGATGAAGGGGTGGCATTGTCATACCATGCAGTTAACAAAAAACCCATACAATGATACACCGAGCTAACCCAACCACCGAGTTAACCCAACCACCCAGCTAATCCAACCATCAGACCACCTAGCTAATCCAACCATCAGACCACCTAGCTAACCCAACCAGCTAACCCAACCATCAGACCACCTAGCTAACCCAACCATCAGACCACCTAGCTAACCCAACCATCAGACCACCTAGCTAACCCAACCATCAGACCACCTAGCTAACCCAACCATCAGACCACCTAGCTAACCCAACCACCTAGCTAACCCAACCACCTAGCTGACCCAACCATCAGAGCACCTAGCTAACCCAAGCACCTAGCTAACCCAACCACCTAGCTAACCCAACCATCATACCACCTAGCTGACCCAACCACCTAGCTGACCCAACCATCAGAGCACCTAGCTAACCCAACCACCTAGCTGACCCAACCATCAGAGCACCTAGCTGACCCAACCACCTAGCTGACCCAACCATCAGAGCACCTAGCTAACCCAACCACCTAGCTAACCCAACCATCAGAGCACCTAGCTAACCCAACCACCTAGCTAACCCAACCATCAGAGCACCTAGCTAACCCAACCACCTTGCTAACCCAACCATCATACCACCTAGCTAACCCAACCATCATACCACCTAGCTAACCCAACCACCTAGCTAACCCAACCACCTAGCTGACCCAACCATCAGAGCACCTAGCTGACCCAACCACCTAGCTGACCCAACCATCAGAGCACCTAGCTAACCCAACCACCTAGCTAACCCAACCATCAGAGCACCTAGCTAACCCAACCACCTAGCTAACCCAACCATCAGAGCACCTAGCTAACCCAACCACCTTGCTAACCCAACCATCATACCACCTAGCTAACCCAACCATCATACCACCTAGCTAACCCGACCACCTAGCTAACCCAACCATCATACCACCTAGCTAACCCGACCACCTAGCTAACCCAACCATCTGAAGTCAGTCGACCATGGCTGAATGGACAGGAGATGGAGAGGGAGAGAGAGAGAGAGAGAGGGGGAGAGAGAGGGAGAGAATTGTTCAGCACGCAGAGATAAATGTGCCTTGGCAGTAGCTAAAGGGGGAGACGAGAGGAGAGAGGGATAGAGAGGAGAAAGGGAAGCTCATTTCAACACCATCAGCGGTGGTAATGAGACACAGGTGCTGCCTGTGGAACCACCGAGACTGTCAGAGGGGGAGGAAGAGGAGCGGCGGAGGAAGGGAGGAGAGGGAGTGTGAGAGAGGAAGAGAAAAGAGATGGGAGGTGAGTGAAGAGGGGCAAAGAGAGGTGAAGATGGATGAGGAGAGAGGTGAATATGGATGATGAGAGACAAAGGGAGGGCACAAGCTGCACAGGAAGAGATGGAGGACAAAGGAGGTGTGAACACTGAGAAATTAGAAGTGTCTGTGTGCGATAGCGAGTGTGAGCAACACACATGACGAGCCAAGGGGGCCTACTGTACTGTACCTGCAGTCCTCGTTAGAGAGCAGTAACAGAGTGGTAGAACAGTCGACCTAGCTAACCCAACCACCTAGCTAACCCAACCATCAGAGCACCTAGCTAACCCAAGCACCTAGCTAACCCAACCACCTAGCTAACCCAACCATCATACCACCTAGCTGACCCAACCACCTAGCTGACCCAACCATCAGAGCACCTAGCTAACCCAACCACCTAGCTGACCCAACCATCAGAGCACCTAGCTGACCCAACCACCTAGCTGACCCAACCATCAGAGCACCTAGCTAACCCAACCACCTAGCTAACCCAACCATCAGAGCACCTAGCTAACCCAACCACCTAGCTAACCCAACCATCAGAGCACCTAGCTAACCCAACCACCTTGCTAACCCAACCATCATACCACCTAGCTAACCCAACCATCATACCACCTAGCTAACCCAACCACCTAGCTAACCCAACCACCTAGCTGACCCAACCATCAGAGCACCTAGCTGACCCAACCACCTAGCTGACCCAACCATCAGAGCACCTAGCTAACCCAACCACCTAGCTAACCCAACCATCAGAGCACCTAGCTAACCCAACCACCTAGCTAACCCAACCATCATACCACCTAGCTAACCCGACCACCTAGCTAACCCAACCATCATACCACCTAGCTAACCCGACCACCTAGCTAACCCAACCATCTGAAGTCAGTCGACCATGGCTGAATGGACAGGAGATGGAGAGGGAGAGAGAGAGAGAGAGAGGGGGAGAGAGAGGGAGAGAATTGTTCAGCACGCAGAGATAAATGTGCCTTGGCAGTAGCTAAAGGGGGAGACGAGAGGAGAGAGGGATAGAGAGGAGAAAGGGAAGCTCATTTCAACACCATCAGCGGTGGTAATGAGACACAGGTGCTGCCTGTGGAACCACCGAGACTGTCAGAGGGGGAGGAAGAGGAGCGGCGGAGGAAGGGAGGAGAGGGAGTGTGAGAGAGGAAGAGAAAAGAGATGGGAGGTGAGTGAAGAGGGGCAAAGAGAGGTGAAGATGGATGAGGAGAGAGGTGAAGATGGATGATGAGAGACAAAGGGAGGGCACAAGCTGCACAGGAAGAGATGGAGGACAAAGGAGGTGTGAACACTGAGAAATTAGAAGTGTCTGTGTGCGATAGCGAGTGTGAGCAACACACATGACGAGCCAAGGGGGCCTACTGTACTGTACCTGCAGTCCTCGTTAGAGAGCAGTAACAGAGTGGTAGAACAGTCGGCGGTGATCAGAAGGAGAGAGCCTAGAGACGCAGGAATTCTAACGTGTGTGTGTGTGTGTGGAGCTTAGGGCTGGGAATTGCCAGAGACCTCAAGATACAATATTATCACGATGCTTCGGTGCCGATACAATGTGTATTGCGATTTGATGTTGCAAACATATTGCTCACCATACTGTATGTCTGCTGCAGAGGGACAAGTAGAGAGACATGAGAAAACAAGTGTTGATCAGTCATGGAAATAAAGGTGCTGAAAACAAATTGGCTCCCAATTTAAAAAGAAGATGGAGAACAAGGTATGAAGGAAAAATACTGGAGTTTTGGTGCAGGTACAGCCAACTAGTGCACAAATAATATTGGCATATTGTCAAAACGATATCATCAAATTATATCTCGACAGGTAACCGCATAGATTCTCCCCTCATCACTAGTGGAGAGCAAATGCAAGAGTGTGTGTGTGAGGGACATCGGAGGCAGTGGGAGAATGGCCTTTGTATTCAAAACAGAACTGAGTAAATATTTTGGAAGGGCCTGCTGTGTGGGGTAGATTGTTATTTGTGGTTGCGGATGAGAAAGGAGGAGGAGACGAGAGAGAGATAAGAGGGGAGGAGGAGGAGGAGAGCTGAAGAGCTCAAAGGACTACAATTGTTTTCCCCACTATAGAACATAAAGTCTGCTCTGCTCAGGGACCATGGAGAGATATCAACATAAACTACTCTGCTCTCTCCCTTCATTTGCTGCCAAATGATGTGATGTAGAGCACCCTGCTACAGAGCTGCCCTCTGTCAGTCTGTGGCCATAGACACGGGGGGCCCTGCTCAAAAGTAGTGCACTATAAAAGGAATAGGGTGCCATTTGGCATGCGGACATGACTGGACAATGAGTTCCTCTCCTAGTACTGTGTTCTGTTCCTCACAGTGTAATGGCCACTATAGCTCAGTACACCCATTATTGTTGCTGGAGCTGGGATGAGGCCATGAGTTTCACCTGCACTAAGATGAGATTAGACATGTGAGGTGAAGTGGGGTTCACTTGATAATACCACCCATGAGATGGAGGACAGTAAGGACATACACAGTAGGGCTGGGAATTAGCAGGGACCTCACGATAAAATATGATCACGATACTTTGGTGCCGATTTCAATGGTCTAAACATATTTCTCACCATATGTCTGCTGCAGAGAGACGAGAGCCGCCATGAGAAAATGAGTTTGGATCAGTCATGGAAATGAAAAGTGCTGAAAACAATTTGGCGCCCTATTTAACAAGATGGCGAACAAGCTATACAAATGCTGGAGTCTTGGTGCAGCCAACTGCCGTCAATACGATATAACGTCAAAAAGAATATCCTGATATGTAAATCCTATAGATTTTCCCCCTTGTCTAACAGTGTGACCTCCTGCCCCATGGTGTATATGTTTTTAGCCATTGTGTCGAGGATAGGGCAGTGTGTGAGGGGGGGGGCGACAAGAGGGGTCATTCATTCATGAGAACACACATACGCCCCACCCCCAGCCTTTCATCTCCACACTCACAGGCCTCTGTTGTTCTGTCATTTAACATTTAAGTCATTTGGCAGACGCTCTTATCCAGAGCGACTTACAAATTGGTGCATTCACCTTATGACATCCAGTGGAACAGTCACTTTACAATAGTGCATCTAAATCTTAAAGGGGGGGGGGTGAGAGGGAATACTTATCCTAGGTATTCCTTAAAGAGGTGGGGTTTCAGGTGTCTCCGGAAGGTGGTGATTGACTCCGCTGTCCTGGCGTCGTGAGGGAGTTTGTTCCACCATTGGGGGGCCAGAGCAGCGAACAGTTTTGACTGGGCTGAGCGGGAGCTGTACTTCCTCAGTGGTAGGGAGGCGAGCAGGCCAGAGGTGGATGAACGCAGTGCCCTTGTTTGGGTGTAGGGCCTGATCAGAGCCTGGAGGTACTGAGGTGCCGTTCCCCTCACAGATCCGTAGCCAAGCACCATGGTCTTGTAGCGGATGCGAGCTTCAACTGGAAGCCAGTGGAGAGAACGGAGGAGCGGGGTGACGTGAGAGAACATGGGAAGGTTGAACACCAGACGGGCTGCGGCGTTCTGGATGAGTTGAAGGGGTTTAATGGCACAGGCAGGGAGCCCAGCCAACAGCGAGTTGCAGTAATCCAGACGGGAGATGACAAGTGCCTGGATTAGGACCTGCGCCGCTTCCTGTGTGAGGCAGGGTCGTACTCAGCGGATGTTGTAGAGCATGAACCTACAGGAACGGGCCACCGCCTTGATGTTGGTTGAGAACGACAGGGTGTTGTCCAGGATCACACCAAGGTTCTTAGCGCTCTGGGAGGAGGACACAATGGAGTTGTCAACCGTGATGGCGAGATCATGGAACGGGCAGTCCTTCCCCGGGAGGAAGAGCAGCTCCGTCTTGCCGAGGTTCAGCTTGAGGTGGTGATCCGTCATCCACACTGATATGTCTGCCAGACATGCAGAGATGCGATTCGCCACCTGGTCATCAGAAGGGGGAAAGGAGAAGATTAGTTGTGTGTCGTCTGCATAGCAATGATAGGAGAGACCATGTGAGGTTATGACAGAGCCAAGTGACTTGGTGTATAGCGAGAATAGGAGAGGGCCTAGAACAAAGCCCTGGGGGACACCAGTGGTGAGAGCGCGTGGTGAGGAGACAGATTCTCGCCACGCCACCTGGTAGGAGCGACCTGTCAGGTAGGAGCGACCTGTCAGGTAGGACGCAATCCAAGCGTGGGCCGCGCCGGAGATGCCCAACTCGGAGAGGGTGGAGAGGAGGATCTGATGGTTCACAGTATCGAAGGCAGCCAATAGATCTAGAAGGATGAGAGCAGAGGAGAGAGAGTTAGCTTTAGCAGTGCGGAGCGCCTCTGTGATACAGAGGAGAGCAGTCTCAGTTGAATGACTAGTCTTGAAACCTGACTGATTTGGATCAAGAAGGTCATTCAGAGAGAGATAGTGGGAGAGCTGGCCAAGGACGGCACGTTCAAGAGTTTTGGAGAGAAAAGAAAGAAGGGATACTGGTCTGTAATTGTTGACATCGGAGGGATCGAGTGTAGGTTTTTTCAGAAGGGGTGCAACTCTCGCTCTCTCGAAGACGGAAGGGACGTAGCCAGCGGTCAGGGATGAGTTGATGAGCGAGGTGAGGTTAGGGAGAAGGTCTCCGGAAATGGTCTGGAGAAGAGGGGAGGGGATAGGGTCAAGCGGGCAGGTTGTTGGGCGGCCGGCCGTCACAAGACGCGAGATTTCATCTGGAGAGAGAGGGAGAAAGAGGTCAGAGCACAGGGTAGGGCAGTGTGAGCAGAACCAGCGGTGTCGTTTGACTTAGCAAACGAGGATCGGACGTCGTCGACCTTCTTTTCAAAATGGTTGACGAAGTCGTCTGCAGAGAGGGAGGAGGGGGGGGGAGGAGGATTCAGGAGGGAGGAGAAGGTGGCAAAGAGCTTCCTAGGGTTAGAGGCAGATGCTTGGAATTTAGCGTGGTAGAAAGTGGCTTTAGCAGCAAAGACAGAGGAGGAAAATGTAGAGAGGAGGGAGTGAAAGGATGCCAGGTCCGCAGGGAGGCGAGTTTTCCTCCATTTCCGCTCGGCTGCCCGGAGCCCTGTCAGTCTCACATGACGAAGCGAGCCATGGAGGAAGGAAGGGAGGGAGGGGGATGTGAAGGGCTGAGGAAGGCAGAGGCAGGAAGAGATGTTCTTCTAGATTCCTGTTCTATTTCAGAGTAGCTGGTTGTTGCTGTGGCTTTATCTCCATCTATGCTATTTCCCTCCTCTCCATCACTCTCTCTCTCTCTCATCCCTCTCTCCCTCTGGCAGTGCTCTGTGGGGTCTGTTTCAGTCTGTTTGCTGATGACTCTGCTCTGAACAGATGTGATGCTCAGCAGCTGTTGCTCAACTCTGGAGCATCTCTCTCTGTCTCCATCTATTTCTCTCACTGTCTCTCATTCCCCTCTAATTCTGTTGGCTAGGTTGAAAGCACAACTGGGTTGTGATCTGAACAAGGGGCCAGTCTATGTCCAGTCTGACTGAATGGAGCAGGGTGTTGGAGGATTGATTGCCGGTCACATAAAGCCAATGACTGCCGTTGACTATACTGTAGTATTGACTGCCGTTGACTATACTGTAGTATTGACTGCCGTTGACTATACTGTAGTATTGAGGGGCTTGTTGTGGCCTGAACTAGACATTGATAGACATGTCATCACGTCAAGTGTAGTCATCTGTCAGTGTGTATTGCGTTCCTTACAGTACCTGAGAAACTCATTGAAGGTTGTGTCTTGCTCCCTGAAAAGGAGGAGGGGGGTCTCGTCATTCTGATGTCTGGAGCATTGGTGGCATTGCCCGGGCCTAGGTGTGTGAGACTAGCTGCCACGTGTGTAATTAGTTCCTATGACCTTCTCCCTCTATACTGATGGATGGGGATCTGATCTGGGGTGGAAATCTGGGATCAGCGTGGCAGATCCGCTCCTAATCAACGCTGCTCCCTGGAACGCCAGGAGGGAATGACTGCTCCCTGGAACGCCAGGAGGGAATGACTGCTCCCTGGAACGCCAGGAGGGAATGACTGCTCCCTGGAACGCCAGGAGGGAATGACTGCTCCCTGGAACGCCAGGAGGGAATGACTGCTCCCTGGAACGCCAGGAGGGAATGACTGCTCCTGAATATCACAGGAGCTGGAATTTAACAGTCGCTCAAATCCCTTAATGGGAAACGCAACAAGCAGTCTAGTTTAAAGGATGCAGAGATTAAGCTTATACCCTTCCTGTGTGCGTGTGTGTATGTGTGTATGCTACCCGTGTGTGTGTGCCTGCATGTGTGCGGGTCTGCGTGTGTGTGTGTGTATGCTACCCGTGTGTGTGTGTGTGCCTGCATGTGTGCGGGTCTGCGTGTGTGTGTGTGCCTGCATGTGTGCGGGTCTGCATGTGTGTGTGTGTGTATGCTACTTTGCTCATGTGGAGCACAGAGAGCATGATAACAGAGATATGGAATGCCACTTTGTCCTTGTACTTTTAGATACAATTTCACCAGACAAGTTGGTTCCAGGTTTCCTATGACCTTCAGCCTCTCCCTCTCTCTGTAGAGCTGCTGTTCATCTGAATATTCCTGCCTGTGCTGATGGAGATTCAAAGGAAGGATCAGTCATTCCCTGGCTCTCCTTTGAGGATCTGACTCATTAGCTAGTGTGTGTGATTAGCTAGCTAGCGTTTGATGTGGCACTTGGTGTGATTTTATAACACAAGAAGACATCTGTAATTTCTGTGTTGAGTCGGTAGAAAATAGCCTGTTACTGTGGTTCATTTTTACCCACACAAATACGGAGTATAATGTTTACTGAGTAAGACCAACTTTCAAGACCGACAATTTTGGTTTGATGGTGACGGTTTGTGCAGGGTTCAGTTTCTGCAGTTGCACTTTCTGTTGAAATCTGACCTTCACACTGAAACAGGACTTTCCCATAAAAGACCAGTGGTTCATTTTTACCCACACAAATACGGAGAACGTTGTTGACTGAGTAAGACAAACTTTCACTTTCACGACCGACAGTTTTGGTTTGATGGTGACGGTTTGGACAGGGTTCAGTTTCTGCAGTTGCACTTTCTGTTGAAATTTGACCTTCACACTGAAACAGGAAATTGTCCTAAAAGACCAGTGTGTTGCTTAGTAAGGAATGTAGTCCCCTGGATGCGAACTAACCCACCCATTTTACTGGACTCTGGATGGGAACTAACCCACCCATTCTACTGGACTCTGGATGGGAACTAACCCACCCCTTCTACTGGACTCTGGATGGGAACTAACCCACCCATTCTACTGGACTCTGGATGGGAACTAACCCACCCATTCTACTGGACTCTGGATGGGAACTAACCCACCCCTTCTACTGGACTCTGGATGGGAACTAACCCACCCCTTCTACTGGACTCTGGATGGGAACTAACCCACCCATTCTACTGGACTCTGGATGGGAACTAACCCACCCATTCTACTGGACTCTGGATGGGAACTAACCCATTCTACTGGACTCTGGATTAACCCACCCCTTCTACTGGACTCTGGATGGGAACTAACCCACCCCTTCTACTGGACTCTGGATGGGAACTAAACCACCCATTCTACTGGACTCTGGATGGGAACTAACCCACCCATTCTACTGGACTCTGGATGGGAACTAAACCACCCATTCTACTGGACTCTGGATGGGAACTAAACCACCCATTCTACTGGACTCTGGATGGGAACTAAACCACCCATTCTACTGGACTCTGGATGGGAACTAAACCACCCATTCTACTGGACTCTGGATGGGAACTAAACCACCCATTCTACTGGACTCTGGATGGGAACTAACCCATCCATTCTACTGGACTCTGGATGGGAACTAACCCATCCAT
>NW_025751923.1:0-13928 GCF_021184085.1 Oncorhynchus gorbuscha | reverse complement strand
AGACTTAAAAATCCTTCTTAACCTGTCAAATCAAATCAAATTGTATTTGTCACATACACATGGTTAGCAGATGTTAATGCGAGTGTAGCGAAATGCTTGTGCTTCTAGTTCCGACAATGCAGTGATAACCAACAAGTAATCTAACTAACAATTCCAAAACTACTGTCTTAAACACAGTGTAAGGGGATAAAGGATATGTACATAAGGATATATGAATGAGTGATGGTACAGAGCAGCATACAGTAGATGGTATCGAGTACAGTATATACATATGAGATGAGTATGTAGACAAAGTAAACAAAGTGACATAGTTAAAGTGGCTAGTGATACATGTATTACATAAGGATGCAGTCGGTGATGTAGAGTACAGTATATACGTATGCATATGAGATGAATAATGTAGGGGTAAGTAACATTATATAAGGTAGCATTGTTTAAAGTGGCTAGTGATATATTTACATCATTTCCCATCAATTCCCATTATTAAAGTGGCTGGAGTTGGGTCAGTGTCAATGACAGTGTGTTGGCAGCAGCCACTCAATGTTAGTGGTGGCTGTTTAACAGTCTGATGGCCTTGAGATAGAAGCTGTTTTTCAGACTCTCGGTCCCAGCTTTGATGCACCTGTACTGACCTCGCCTTCTGGATGATAGCGGGGTGAACAGGCAGTGGTTCGGGTGGTTGATGTCCTTGATGATCTTTATGGCCTTCCTGTAACATCGGGTGGTGTAGGTGTCCTGGAGGGCAGGTAGTTTGCCCCGGTGATGCGTTGTGCAGACCTCACTACCCTCTGGAGAGCCGTACGGTTGAGGGCGGAGCAGTTGCCGTACCAGGCGGTGATACAGTCCGCCAGGATGCTCTCGATTGTGCATCTGTAGAAGTTTGTGAGTGCTTTTGGTGACAAGCCAAATTTCTTCAGCCTCCTGAGGTTGAAGAGGCGCTGCTGCGCCTTCTTCACGACGCTGTCAGTGTGAGTGGACCAATTCAGTTTGTCTGTGATGTGCATGCTGAGGAACTTAAACTTGCTACCCTCTCCACTACTGTTCCATCGATGTGGATAGGGGGTGTTCCCTCTGCTGTTTCCTGAAGTCCACAATCATCTCCTTGGTTTTGTTGACGTTGAGTGTGAGGTTATTTTCCTGACACCACTCCGAGGGCCCCCACCTCCTCCCTGTAGGCCGTCTCGTCATTGTTGGTAATCAAGCCTACCACTGTTGTGTCGTCCGCAAACTTGATGATTGAGTTGGAGGCGTGCGTGGCCACGCAGTCGTGGGTGAACAGGGAGTACAGGAGAGGGCTCAGAACGCACCCTTGTGGGGCCCCCGTGTTGAGGATCAGCGGGGAGGAGATGTTGTTGCCTACCCTCACCACCTGGGGGCAGCCCGTCAGGAAGTCCAGTACCCAGTTGCACAGGGCAGGGTCGAGACCCAGGGTCTCGAGCTTGATGACGAGCTTGGAGGATACTATGGTGTTGAATGCCGAGCTGTAGTCGATGAACAGCATTCTCACATAGGTATTCCTCTTGTCCAGGTGGGTTAGGGCAGTGTGCAGTGTGGTTAAGATTGCATCGTCTGTGGACCTATTTGGGCGGTAAGCAAATTGGAGTGGGTCTAGGGTGTCAGGTAGGGTGGAGGTGATATGGTCCTTGACTAGTCTCTCAAAGCACTTCATGATGACGGAAGTGAGTGCTACGGGCGGTAGTCGTTTAGCTCAGTTACCTTAGCTTTCTTGGGAACAGGAACAATGGTGGCCCTCTTGAAGCATGTGGGAACAGCAGACTGGTATAGGGATTGACTGAATATGTCCGTAAACACACCGGCCAGCTGGTCTGCGCATGCTCTGAGGGCGCGTCTGGGGATGCCGTCTGGGCCTGCAGCCTTGCGAGGGTTAACACGTTTAAATGTCTTACTCACCTCGGCTGCAGTGAAGGAGAGACCGCATGTTTTCGTTGCAGGCCGTGTCAGTGGCACTGTATTGTCCTCAAAGCGGGCAAAAAGTTATTTAGTCTGCCTGGGAGCAAGACATCCTGGTCCGTGACTGGGCTGGGTTTCTTCTTGTAGTCCGTGATTGACTGTAGACCCTGCCACATGCCTCTTGTGTCTGAGCCATTGAATTGAGATTCCACTTTGTCTCTGTACTGACGCTTAGCTTGTTTAATAGCCTTGCGGAGGGAATAGCTGCATTGTTTATATTCGGACATGTTACCAGACACCTTGCCCTGATTAAAAGCAGTGGTTCGCGTTTCAGTTTCACGCGAATGCTGCCATCAATCCACGGTTTCTGGTTAGGGAATGTTTTTATCGTTGCTATGGGAACGACATCTTCGATGCACGTTCTAATGAACTCGCACACCGAATCAGCGTATTCGTCAATATTTTATCTGACGCAATACGAAATATGTCCCAGTCCACGTGATGGAAGCAGATTTGGAGTGTGGAGTCAGCTTGGTCTGACCAGCGTTGGACAGACCTCAGCGTGGGAGCCTCTTGTTTTAGATTCTGCCTGTAGGCAGGGATCAGCAAAATGTAGTCGTGGTCAGCTTTTCCGAAAGGGGGGCGGGGCAGGGCCTTATATGCGTCGCGGAAGTTAGAGTAACAATGATCCAAGGTTTTACCACCCCTGGTTGCGCAATCGATATGCTGATAAAATTTAGGGAGTCTTGTTTTCAGATTAGCTTTGTTAAAATCCCCAGCTACAATGAATGCAGCCTCCGGATAAATGCTTTCCAGTTTGCAAAGAGTTAAATAAAGTTCGTTCAGAGCCATCGATGTGTCTGCTTGGGGGGGGATATATACGGCTGTGATTATAATTGAAGAGAATTCTCTTGGAAGATAATGCGGTCTACATTTGATTGTGAGGAATTCTAAATCAGGTGAACAGAAGGATTTGAGTTCCTGTATGTTTCCTTCATCACACCATGTCTCGTTAGTCATGAGACATACGCCCCCGCCACTCTTCTTACCAGAAAGATGTTTGTTTCTGTCGGTGCGATGCGTGGAGAAACCCGTTGGCTGCACCGCATCGGATAGCGTCTTCCCAGTGAGCCATGTTTCGGTGAAGCATAGGACGTTGCAGTCTCTGATGTCCCTCTGGAATGGCACCCTTGCTCGGATTTCGTCAACCTTGTTGTCAAGAGACTGGACATTGGCAAGAAGAATGCTAGGTAGTGGTGCGCGATGTGCCCTTTTTCGGAGTCTGACCAGAAGACCGCCTCGTTTCCCTCTTTTTCAGAGTCGTTTTCTTGGGTCGCTGTATGCGATCCATTCCGTTGTCCTGTTTGAAAGGCAGAACACAGGATCCGCGTCGCGGAAAACATATTCTTGGTCGTACTGATGGTGAGTTGACGCTGATCTTATATTCAGTAGTGCTTCTCGACTGTATGTAATTAAACCTAAGATGACCTGGGGTACTACTGTAAGAAATAACACGTAAAAAAACAAAAAACTGCATAGTTTCCTAGGAACACGAAGCGAGGCGGCCATCTCTGTCGGCGCCGGAAGTTGAAGAAAAGTGTCCCCTTCATCTACACTGATTGAACTGAATTTAACAGGTGATGTCAATACGGGATGATATACTTCAGCTGGATTCACCTGATCAGTCTATGTCATGGAAAGAGCAGGTGTTCCTAATGTTTTGTGCACTCGGTGTATGTAAAACTCACCCAAAAGTGTCAGTTACCACTAGAGGGCAGTCTAATAGCCAAAACCTGCCACATCACAGATTCTGGAAGTTAACTCACAGGCAAATGAGGAGAAGGGGATGGGAGAAGTGTAACGATCGGGTGGGTTTCTCTAAGCAGGCTTGTTGGTTTAAGGGTATGCTTCTCTCTTAGGGTGTGAGTAGTCCTGGGTTAAAATCCCAGATAAGCCCACCTTTTGAGAAAATATGTGATAGATGTATTTAGGGTTGTCCTAAGTGAGTTAGTATATTGAAAGATCACAAACAAAGTGGGGAGAAAAATCTAACCAATAGGAAAATTGTAGACTGTAAGTAGCAAATATACATATCTGTAGGCCCTTTGGTAAAACAGAGATATAAAACAATATCCAATCAGTATAGAATATAATGTACAGTGTTGTAATGTCAACAAGTGACTGAATTGTGTGACATTTAACATTTACATTTAAGTCATTTAGCAGACGCTCTTATCCAGAGCGACTTACAAATTGGTGCATTCACCTTATGACATCGAGTGGAACAGTCACTTTACAATAGTGCATCTAAATCTTAAAGGGGGGGGTGAGAGGGATTACTTATCCTATCCTAGGTATTCCTTAAAGAGGTGGGGTTTCAGGTGTCTCCGGAAGGTGGTGATTGACTCCGCTGTCCTGGCGTCGTGAGGGAGTTTGTTCCACCATTGGGGGCCAGAGCAGCGAACAGTTTTGACTGGGCTGAGCGGGAGCTGTACTTCCTCAGTGGTAGGGAGGCGAGCAGGCCAGAGGTGGATGAACGCAGTGCCCTTGTTTGGGTGTAGGGCCTGATCAGAGCCTGGAGGTACTGAGGTGCCGTTCCCCTCACAGCTCCGTAGGCAAGCACCATGGTCTTGTAGCGGATGCGAGCTTCAACTGGAAGCCAGTGGAGAGAACGGAGGAGCGGGGTGACGTGAGAGAACTTGGGAAGGTTGAACACCAGACGGGCTGCGGCGTTCTGGATGAGTTGAAGGGGTTTAATGGCACAGGCAGGGAGCCCAGCCAACAGCGAGTTGCAGTAATCCAGACGGGAGATGACAAGTGCCTGGATTAGGACCTGCTCCGCTTCCTGTGTGAGGCAGGGTCGTACTCTGCGGATGTTGTAGAGCATGAACCTACAGGAACGGGCCACCGCCTTGATGTTGGTTGAGAACGACAGGGTGTTGTCCAGGATCACGCCAAGGTTCTTAGCTCTCTGGGAGGAGGACACAATGGAGTTGTCAACCGTGATGGCGAGATCATGGAACGGGCAGTCCTTCCCCGGGAGGAAGAGCAGCTCCGTCTTGCCGAGGTTCAGCTTGAGGTGGTGATCCGTCATCCACACTGATATGTCTGCCAGACATACAGAGATGCGATTCGCCACCTGGTCATCAGAAGGGGGAAAGGAGAAGATTAATTGTGTGTCGTCTGCATAGCAATGATAGGAGAGACCATGTGAGGTTATGACAGAGCCAAGTGACTTGGTGTATAGCGAGAATAGGAGAGGGCCTAGAACAGAGCCCTGGGGGACACCAGTGGTGAGAGCGCGTGGTGAGGAGACAGATTCTCGCCACGCCACCTGGTAGGAGCGACCTGTCAGGTAGGACGCAATCCAAGCGTGGGCCGCACCGGAGATGCCCAACTCGGAGAGGGTGGAGAGGAGGATCTGATGGTTCACAGTATCGAAGGCAGCCGATAGATCTAGAAGGATGAGAGCAGAGGAGAGAGAGTTAGCTTTAGCAGTGCGGAGCGCCTCCGTGATACAGAGGAGAGCAGTCTCAGTTGAATGACTAGTCTTGAAACCTGACTGATTTGGATCAAGAAGGTCATTCAGAGAGAGATAGCGGGGAGCTGGCCAAGGATGGCACGTTCAAGAGTTTTGGAGAGAAAAGAAAGAAGGGATACTGGTCTGTAATTGTTGACATCGGAGGGATCGAGTGTAGGTTTTTTCAGAAGGGGTGCAACTCTCGCTCTCTTGAAGACGGAAGGGACGTAGCCAGCGGTCAGGGATGAGTTGATGAGCGAGGTGAGGTAAGGGAGAAGGTCTCCGAAAATGGTCTGGAGAAGAGAGGAGGGGATAGGGTCAAGCGGGCAGGTTGTTGGGCGGCCGGCCGTCACAAGACGCGAGATTTCATCTGGAGAGAGAGGGGAGAAAGAGGTCAAAGCACAGGGTAGGGCAGTGTGAGCAGAACCAGCGGTGTCGTTTGACTTAGCAAACGAGGATCGGATGTCGTCGACCTTCTTTTCAAAATGGTTGACGAAGTCATCTGCAGAGAGGGAGGAGGGGGGAGGGGGAGGAGGATTCAGGAGGGAGGAGAAGGTGGCAAAGAGCTTCCTAGGGTTAGAGGCAGATGCTTGGAATTTAGAGTGGTAGAAAGTGGCTTTAGCAGCAGAGACAGAGGAGGAAAATGTAGAGAGGAGGGAGTGAAAGGATGCCAGGTCCGCAGGGAGGCGAGTTTTCCTCCATTTCCGCTCGGCTGCCCGGAGCCCTGTTCTCTGAGCTCGCAATGAGTCATCGAGCCACGGAGCGGGAGGGGAGGACCGAGCCGGCCTGGAGAATAGGGGACATAGAGAGTCAAAGGATGCAGAGAGGGAGGAGAGGAGGGTTGAGGAGGCAGAATTAGGAGATAGGTTGGAGAAGGTTTGAGCAGAGGGAAGAGATGATAGGATGGAAGAGGAGAGAGTAGTGGGGGAGAGAGAGCGAAGGTTGGGACGGCGCGATAAAGTCGCCCAGAACTGTGAGAGGTGAGCCTTCCTCAGGAAAGGAGCTTATCAAGGCATCAAGCTCATTGATGAACTCTCCGAGGGAACCTGGAGGGCGATAAATGATAAGGATGTTAAGCTTGAAAGGGCTGGTAACTGTGACAGCATGGAATTCAAAGATGGTACTATAGATACATCAACTAGAATGGTACTATAGATACATCAACTAGAATCTTCTCTAAATTGCCCATGTTTCAGAATGGATCCTTCATTATCCTGACATACAGTATATAATACTGAACTGCACCTACCAGTGAAAGACCTGTGAGAGATCCATCAAACACGTTACTCCCATAGGACATATATCCTGTCCTGACAAATGCTACCACCTTCAGCGCCATCTCCAGCAGGTAGTAAAGGATGAAGAAACAGTTGATTGTCTGAAAAACAGATCAGTGGAGGCTGCTGAGGGGAGGACGGTTCATAATAATGGCTGGAACGGAGCAAATGGAATGGCATCAAACCACCTGCTTGATGTATTTGATACCATTCCACTGATTCCCCTCCAGTCATTACCACGGGCCGGTCCTCCCCAATTAAGGTGCCAACAACCTCCTGTGACAGAGATATATATAAAGTCTGTGAATTGCATGGAGCTATTGACATAAACTGTGCAAGACCCATACCTGCTATACATGAGTCATTCATGTCGGCAGTGCACTGCAGGCACAGTAACTAATGTCTACTTGTAACTACTACTTGTAGTACATTTTACGTTCAAATGGCCTTAAATGTTGAGCCTCTAAATAGTAGTTGTCTGGTTCAGAGAGATTCTTCTCACAGTCAATCACCAGGAGAATCTAGAGGAACATCGATGACGCTTAGATGCATATACAGACGACTTTATACATGCATATACAGTAGACATAATACATGCATATACAGTAGACATAATACATGCATATACAGGAGACATAACACATGCATATACAGTAGACTTAATACATGCATATACAGTAGACATAATACATGCATATACAGCAGACATAATACATGCATATACAGGAGACATAACACATGCATATACAGTAGACTTAATACATGCATATACAGTAGACTTAATACATGCATATACAGTAGACATAATACATGCATATACAGTAGACATAATACATGCATATACAGGAGACATAACACATGCATATACCGTACATGACCTTTGACCTTACACATTTTCTAAAAACTGAAATGGGATACAATGCACCCTCATGCACACTCATTTTTAGACCAGAGACATTAAATGCAGAGAAGGTGAACAAAATGGGCCAGGGCCTATATCGACTGCCTTTCCAATCGAATCTAACGATGATCAACAACAGAGATAGATAGAGGACTTATATTATCTCCATTTTAAAGTAGTCAATTGTATTCTTCTTCATTGGCTGATTGCTCCCAACTCATAGGAAAACCCACCCAGTTGACTACTTTAAAAATGGTGGATGCCCTCAATTGCAATGTCCAGTCTAAAATGCTTTAAATCCATGCTGAGTCCTCTGTTTCCATTTGATCAACATGTCTGTGTTTGTGCAGAGTCTAGAACAGCCACTAAGTGGCCGTCTCTGAGCAGTTTTACTGAGCATGCAACAGCATCAACTTGAGAGGAATTCCTTATGCACGTGGCATGCAGTGGAATTTAAACTCTTGGTTGTTAAACATGTGACAGGCTCGTTGGTCTAGGGGTATGATTCTCGCTTAGGGTGCGAGAGGTCCCGGGTTCAAATCCCGGACGAGCCCTCCTTTTAAGTTGTCAAGCAATTTACAGGATGAACAGGCCAACATAGAGTGTACAAAGCATAGAAGTGTACATTCACTAAAGCATCTCTATCAAAAATATTACTGTGAATAAGTAGCCGGGAATCTTAACTCATTTAGCTCGGTTTCAATATTGTAATGGTGAAACAAAGCTTGTCAGTTAGGATTCCAGGTTAGTGTCGTAAATAAGAGCTGTTAGGATCAAGCAGAAACACAAGCATCGATGTTAATTCATTAAATATTGTGACATTGTGAACTTGTGACATAGTGAATTCACACAGATGCAGATAACATTGGGGCACATTCTCCACCACAGTGACATAATGCTGAATGAAGATAAACTGAACCTTGCGCAGGAACTTAGACGAGTACTCAGGCAATGGAGGATGCTACAGAGGGAAACAATGACTTCAATTTGCTGTTCAATCTCCTTTCACAATAACTTTTCAGATTTGCTCCTGTCCAAATAGTTGCTTCCGTTGCAAATGCAAGCACAAAGGCAAATGATGAAAGTCTGCTTGGAGTTAGACTGACAGTCTGCCAACTGCATAGTTTTGAAGAAATGAACATTGTCGTAGAGATAAAATATAAATACCTGTTTGATCCTTGTCCAGCTCATCAAACAGTCTCTGGAAGGCCTCCCTGGGGATGAAGCCACTGGATGACTGAGACGCTTTCTGAGGAAATTACACTTTTAGAATCTTTTGACGTACGAAAAGTGTTCACAATTCAGAGGTGTGGCCATGTACATATATAACTTCATAAAACATAACGTTGTTTAACACTATGTATTACAGTATGTTGTTTCAGGTAAGGAGGGAACCATCTCACCTTCATGATGGCATCTCTGTAATAACCTGTTGTATATTCATAAAATAAACACCACAAAGGGGTCCTGTCTTACACGGTAACATCCTCAGAGAAGGAAGGTTCCTGGCTCTGACAGGTGCAGCAGCTCAAAAGCTGCCCTGACGCCCAAATGTCTCCTCAGGATGGATGTCTGGATTGACATCTGCTAAATAAAGGGTTTTCAATCAATAACATTTATTTATAAAGCCCTTCTTACATCAGCAGATGTCACAAAGTGCTGTACAGAAACTCGGCCTAAACCCCAAACAGCAAGCAATGCAGGTGTAGAAGCACGGTGGCTAGGAAAAACTCAGTCCAGACACAACGTTCGGTCCCGCTCCATGGGAGGAGATATCTTCTGCGCCGGCCCAGACCAGGCACAACGGTCAACTCAGCTCCATGTCCGGTGCCCATAAGGAATGTAAACAAATGTACTATAAAAGTGTTGATAAACAAAGTAATGTACAGAAACCGTACTTCAAAAGCAGCTCACGGTGGAAAATAACAAGTTATTCCTACATGTAAAGCATCTTCTTTGAGGACCACAACCTGTTGAATGTACAGCTCCTCATCTGTGTGAAGGGAAACATGTAGAGAACATGGGCTTAATTGAATGATCTTACTCTGTGTATGTGTGTGAGAGAGAGAGAGAGAGAGAGAGAGAGCGATTTTGAAGAACTTACCATGTCCCTGTGTCCCCCAATAGAAAGGTGTTTCTTTTGGAGCCCTATAATTGTCTGTTCCAGAATGAAGCCCCCTAGGTAGCAGGGGGAAACTCTCCATCATCAGCACAATGTTGCTCAACAAGTTAATAACAGGAGACTAAGAAAATAAAGGAAAGGAACGCTTACATTTTGCTCCATCCTTAAATATTCTCAGCGAGTTCATTTTCATAATCTACACACATCTCACTTAAATGTAGGGTTCCTGTGCCTTTTGTTGTTATGATAGTGCTTTACATGTGGTGTTGTGTCACTCTTGTTGTGATGTGTGTGTCATCCTATGTTTATATTGTATTTATGTTTTAAATCCCAGTCCCCCGTCCCCGCAGGAGGCCTTTTGCCTTTTGGTAAGCCATCACTGTAAATAAAAATGTATTCTTAACGGACTTGCCTAGTTAAATAAAGGTTCAATAAAATACATTTAAAAAAATACAAACAAATTTGGGCAATTATTTGTTACTCATTCGCTGAAGACTACAATAAGCAGCACATAAAATGGTCGGGACAGCCCTTATGACCTATGACAAAGGGGTCAAGTAAAGTGTTCCGGAATATGTTATGGTATGGTTATAGTTCTACTGGATATTTCAGCTCTTTTGTGTTAAATATGCCTTGGACAATATATTATTGAGTTATACATCGGAGGAAATATATACAATACATAATATGATATATGGCCTCGTATAACTGACAAATGTAAAATTTTCTTCAGGTCAGAACTTTACTATAGTGATGATGCAGTATACATCATCACCAGTAGAGGTGAGTAAAGTAACAAAGTTTCACTAAGGACACGCCTCAGATTTCACACACGCTTGACATCAGTGACAGGGCAGATGGGGAGCAGAACTTATAGTCTGTGTTTACCTTTATTTAAATAAGGCTCGTTGGTCTAGGGGTATGATTCTCGCTTTGGGTGCGAGAGGCCCCGGGTTCAAATCCCGGACGAGCCCTTCTTTTCTGAACACTACCGGCTCGTTGTACTGTCCAAGATAATGATTGTCTGCTTGGGGAAGTGGAGATGACTGTGCAGAAATAGTGACATTCAGTCATGTGTTGGTTTCTAAAAACAACTAGCAGGCTTGTATTATGAGAACTTGCTGAACGACTGGTTGTATAACTGACAAGCCTAATTAGATAAATACTCTTATCTGTCAGCCACGGAGAAACGTCCATATGGTTTTATTTGTAGCTGTAACACTAAAGTCCTGGATAGGCCTCAGTCCTCATAACGCAAATGATAACTTACAGCACTTAAGAAAGATGTCAACCACAGACATTTGCAAATCTGACAATGTAATGTACACTGAGTGTACTAAACAATAGGAACACCTTCCTAATATTGAGTTGAAATCCCTTTTGCCATCAGGAAAGCCTCAATTCGTCAGGGGCATGAACTCTAAAGGGTGTTGAAATTGTTCCAGAGGGATGCTGTCCCATGTTTACTCCAATGCAGTTGTGTGTTTTCTCTGAGAGCTGGTCTCTCTAGGAACCTTCTGATGTCGAGTTGAGTGCTGTACCCATCCATCATGTTACCATGGTTGGTCACAGTTGTGTCAAGTTGGTTGGATGTCCTTTGGGTGGCGGACCATTCTTGACACACACGGGAAACTGTTTTGAGAGTGAACAAAACAGCAGCATTGCAGTTCTTGACACACTCAGACCGGTGCGCATGGCACCTACTGTCATACCCCATTCAAAGGCACTTCAATATTTTGTCTCGTCCGTTCACCCTCTGAATGGCACACATACAGAATACGTCTCAAGGCTTAAAAATCCTTCTTTAACCTGTTTCCTCCCCTTCATCTACACTGATTGAACTGAATTTAACAGGTGACATCAATACGGGATGATAGACTTCAGCTGGATTCACCTATGTCATGGAAAGAGCAGGTGTTCCTAATGTTTTGTGCACTCTGTGTATGTAAAACTCACCCAAAAGTGTCAGTTACCACTAGAGGGCAGTCTAATAGCCAAAACCTGCCACATCACAGATTCTGGAAGTTAACTCACAGGCAAATGACGAGAAGGGGATGGGAGAAGTGTAACGATCTGGTGGGTTTCTCTAAGCAGGCTTGTTGGTTTAAGGGTATGCTTCTCTCTTAGGGTGTGAGTAGTCCTGGGTTAAAATCCCAGATAAGCCCACCTTTTGAGAAAATATGTGATAGATGTATTTAGGGTTGTCCTTAGTGAGTTAGTATATTGAAAGATCACAAACAAAGTGGGGAGAAAAATCTAACCAATAGGAAAATTGTAGACTGTATGTAGAAAATATGCATATCTGCAGGCCCTTTGGTGAAACAGAGATATAAAACAATATCCAATCAGTATGGCATATAATGTACAGTGTCGTAATGTCAACGAGTGAATTGTGTGACAGATGGTACTATAGATACATTTGATTCATAATTTTTTTTAAATTCACCTTTATTTAACTAGGTAGGCTAGTTGAGAACAGGTTCTCATTTGCAACTGCGACCTGGCCAAGATAAAGCATAGCAGTGTGAACAGACAACACAGAGTTACACATGGAGTAAACAATTAACAAGTCAATAACACAGTAGAGAAAAAAGGGGAGTCTATATACAATGTGTGCAAAAGGCATGAGGAGGTAGGCGAATAACTACAATATTGCAGATTAACACTGGAGTGAAAATGATCAGATGATCATGTACAGGTAGAGATATTGGTGTGCAAAAGAGCAGAAAAGTAAATAAATAAAAACTGTGGGGATGAGGTAGGTGAAAATGGGTGGGCTATTTACCAATAGATTTTGTACAGCTGCAGCGATCGGTTAGCTGCTCAGATAGCTGATGTTTGAAGTTGGTGAGGGAGATAAAAGTCTCCAACTTCAGCGATTTTTGCAATTCGTTCCAGTCACAGGCAGCAGAGTACTGGAACGAAAGGCGGCCGAATGAGGTGTTGGCTTTAGGGATGATCAATGAGATACACCTGCTGGAGCGCGTGCTCCAGGGTGGGTGTTGCCATCGTGACCAGTAAGCTGAGATAAGGCGGAGCTTTGCCTAGCATGGCCTTGTAGATGACCTGGAGCCAGTGGGTCTGGCGACGAATATGTAGCGAGGGCCAGCCGACTAGAACATACAAGTCGCAGTGGTGGGTGGTATAAGGTGCTTTAGTGACAAAACGGATGGCACTGTGATAAACTGCATCCAGTTTGCTGAGAAGAGTGTTGGAAGCAACTTTGTAGATGACATCGCCGAAGTCGAGGATCGGTAGGATAGTCAGTATTACTAGGGTAAGCATGGCAGCGTGAGTGAAGGAGGCTTTGTTGCAGAATAGAAAGCCGACTCTTGATTTGATTTTCGATTGGAGATGTTTGATATGGGTCTGGAAGGAGAGTTTGCAGTCTAGCCAGACACCTAGGTACTTATAGGTGTCCACATATTCAAGGTCGGAACCATCCAGTGTGGTGATGCTAGTCGGGCAAGCGGGTGCAGGCAGCGATCGGTTGAAAAGCATGCATTTGGTTTTACTAGCGTTTAAGAGCAGTTGGAGGCCACGGAAGGAGTGTTGTATGGCATTGAAGCTCGATTGGAGGTTAGATAGCACAGTGTCCAATGACGGGCCGAAAGTGTACAGAATGGCGTCGTCTGTGTAGAGGTGGATCAGGGAAACGCCGGCAGCAAGAGCAACATCATTGATATACACAGAGAAAAGAGTCGGCCCGAGAATCAACTAGAATCTTCTCTAAATTGCCATTGTTTCAGAATGGATCCTGCATTATCCTGACATACAGTATATAATACTGAACTGCACCTACCAGTGAAAGAACTGTGAGAGATCAATCAAACACGTTACTCCCATAGGACATATATCCTGTCCTGACAAATGCTTTGAGCCTCTAAATAGTAGTTGTCTCGTTCAGAGATTCTACTCACAGTCAATCACCAGGATAATCTAGAGGAACATTTATGATGCTTAGATGCATATACAATAGACTTAATACATGCATATACCATACATGACCTTTGACCTTACACGTTTTCTAAAAATAAAATAGGATACAATACAATGCAGCCCCTTAAATTCTGAAGAAATACTCATTTTTAGACCAGAGACATCAAATGCAGAGAAGGTGAACAAAATGGGCCAGGGACTATATCTTCTGTCTTTCCAATGGACTCTAATGATGATCAATAACAGAGATAAATAGAG
>NW_025751922.1:0-13933 GCF_021184085.1 Oncorhynchus gorbuscha | reverse complement strand
AGTGTGCTTCGTTCCAGTTGCGTATTGCTTATAGACAGAGACTGAAACACAGGATGGATATAGACAGAGACTGAAAACAGGATGGATATAGACAGAGACTGAAACATAGGATGGATATAGACAGAGACTGAAACACAGGATGGATATAGACAGAGACTGAAACACAGGATGGATATAGACAGGAGATTTAAAACATGGGATGGATATAGACAGGGCAAAACACAGGATGGATACAGACAGAGACTGAAACACAGGATGGACATAGAAAGAGACTGAAACATAGGATGGATACAGACAGAGACTCAAACATAGGATGGATATAGAAAGAGACTGAAACATTGAGGATGGATACAGACAGAGACTGAAATACAGGTTGGACATAGAAAGAGCCTGAAACATACACTACTGTTCACAAGTTCAAGTCCTCAGAAATGTCCTTGTTTTTTTAAGAAGAGCACATTTTTTTGTCCATGAAAATAACATCAAATTGATCAGAAATACAGTGTAGACATTGTTAATGTTGTAAATGACAATTGTAGCTGGAAACGGCAGATTTTTTAAATGGAATTTCTACATAGGCGTACAGAGGCCCATTATCAGCAACCATCACTCCTGTGTTCCAATGGCACGTTGGCAATTTAGCTAATCCAATTTTATCATTTGAAATCGACTAATTGATCATTAGAAACCCTTTTGCAATTACATTAGCACAGCTGAAAACTGTTGTTCTGATTAAGGAAGCAATTAAACGGTCCTTCTTTAGACTAGTTGAGTATCTGGAGCATCAGCATTTGTGGATTCAATTACAGGCTCAAAATGGCCAGAAACAAATACCTTTCTTCTGAAACTCATCAGTCCATTTTTGATCTGAGAAATGAAGATCTCGTACAACGCCGTGTACTACTCCCTTCGCAGAACTGGCTCTAACCAGAATAGAAAGAGGAGTGGGAGGCCCCGGTGCACAACTGAGCAAGAGGACAAGTACATTAGAGTGCCTAGTTTGAGAAACAGACGCCTCACAAGTCCTCAACTGGCAGCTTCATTAAATAGTACCCGGAAACACCAGTCTCAACAGCAACAGTTAAGAGGCGACTCCGGATGCTGGTCTTCTAGACAGAGATACAAAGAAAAAGCCTGATCTCAGACTGGACAATAACAACAAAGATTAAGATGGGCAAAAGAACACAGACACTGGACAGAGGAAGATTGGGAGAAAGTGTTATGGACAGACACTGGACAGAGGAAGATTGGGAGAAAGTGTTATGGACAGACACTGGACAGAGGAAGATTGGGAGAAAGTGTTATGGACAGACACTGGACAGAGAAGATTGGGAGAAAGTGTTATGGACAGACACTGGACAGAGGAAGATTGGGAGAAAGTGTTATGGACAGACACTGGACAGAGGAAGATTGGGAGAAAGTGTTATGGACAGACACTGGACAGAGGAAGATTGGGAGAAAGTGTTATGGACAGACACTGGACAGAGGAAGATTGGGAGAAAGTGTTATGGACAGACACTGGACAGAGGAAGATTGGGAGAAAGTGTTATGGACAGACACTGGACAGAGGAAGATTGGGAGAAAGTGTTATGGACAGACACTGGACAGAGGAAGATTGGGAGAAAGTGTTATGGACAGACACTGGACAGAGGAAGATTGGGAGAAAGTGTTATGGACAGACACTGGACAGAGGAAGATTGGGAGAAAGTGTTATGGACAGACACTGGACAGAGGAAGATTGGGAGAAAGTGTTATGGACAGACACTGGACAGAGGAAGATTGGGAGAAAGTGTTATGGACAGACACTGGACAGAGGAAGATTGGGAGAAAGTGTTATGGACAGACACTGGACAGAGGAAGATTGGGAGAAAGTGTTATGGACAGACACTGGACAGAGGAAGATTGGGAGAAAGTGTTATGGACAGACACTGGACAGAGGAAGATTGGGAGAAAGTGTTATGGACAGACACTGGACAGAGGAAGATTGGGAGAAAGTGTTATGGACAGACACTGGACAGAGGAAGATTGGGAGAAAGTGTTATGGACAGACACTGGACAGAGGAAGATTGGGAGAAAGTGTTATGGACAGACACTGGACAGAGGAAGATTGGGAGAAAGTGTTATGGACAGACACTGGACAGAGGAAGATTGGGAGAAAGTGTTACGGACAGACACTGGACAGAGGAAGATTGGGAGAAAGTGTTACGGACAGACACTGGACAGAGGAAGATTGGGAGAAAGTGTTACGGACAGACACTGGACAGAGGAAGATTGGGAGAAAGTGTTATGGACAGACACTGGACAGAGGAAGATTGGGAGAAAGTGTTATGGACAGACACTGGACAGAGGAAGATTGGGAGAAAGTGTTACGGACAGACACTGGACAGAGGAAGATTGGGAGAAAGTGTTATGGACAGACAAATCTACATTTGAGGTGTTTGGATCACAAAGACGACCATTCGTGAGACGCAGAAAAAAAATGAAAAGATGCTGGAGGAGTGATGACGCCATCTGTCAAGGATGGTGGAGGCAATGTGATGGTCTGGGGGTGGTTTAGTGGTGGTAATGTGGGAGATTTGTACAGGGTAAAAGGGATCTTGAAGAAGGAAGGCTACCACTCCATTTTGCAACGCCATGCCGTACCCCGTGGACGGCGTTTAATTGGAGCCAATTTCTCCCTACAACAGGACAATGACCCAAAGCACAGCTCCAAACTATGCAAGAACTATTTAGGGAAGAAGCAGTCAGCTGGTATTCTGTCTATATTCTGTCCAGCACAGTCACCGGATATCAACCCTGCTGAGCTGTTATGGGAGCAACTTGATCGTAAGAAGTGCCCGTCAAGCCAATCCATCTTGTGGAGGTGCTTCTGGAAGCACGTGGTGAATACCTCAACAAATTGACAACTGGAATGCAAAGGCTCTGCAAGGCCGATTCTTTGACAAAAGCAAAGTTTGAAGGACATTATTATTATTTCAATTAAAAAACATTTTTTATATCCTTGTCAACGTTATTATATTTTCTATTCATTTTGCAACTCATTTCATGTCTGTTTTCATGGAAAACAAGGACCTTTCTAAGTGACCCTAAACTATTGAATGGTAGTGTAGGTTTGAAATAGACAGAGACTGAAACAGGTTGGATATAGACAGAGACTAAAACATAGGTGGGATATAGACAGAGACTGAAACATAGAACAGAGATAGACAGAGACTAAAACATAGGTGGGATATAGACAGAGACTGAAACATAGAACAGAGATAGACAGAGACTAAAACATAGAACAGAGATAGACAGAGACTGAAACATAGAGACAGAGATAGACAGAGACTGAAACATAGAGACAGAGATAGACAGAGACTGAAACATAGAGACAGAGATAGACAGAGAATGAAACAGAGAGACAGAGATAGACAGAGACTGAAACATAGAGACAGAGATGTAGAGAGACTGAATCATAGAGACAGAGATAGACAGAGACTGAAACATAGAGACAGAGATGTAGAGAGACTGAATCATAGAGACAGAGATAGAAAGAGACTGAAACATAGAGATAGAGATGTAGAGAGACTGAATCATAGAGATAGAGATAGACAGAGATAGACAGAGATAGATAGAGACTGAATCTTAGAGACAGAGATAGACAGAGACTGAAACATAGAGACAGAGATAGACAGAGACTGAAACATAGAGACAGAGATGTAGAGAGACTGAAACATAGAGACAGAGATGTAGAGAGACTGAATCATAGAGACAGAGATAGACAGAGACTGAAACATAGAGACAGAGATGTAGAGAGACTGAATCATAGAGACAGAGATAGACAGAGACTGAAACATAGAGACAGAGATGTAGAGAGACTGAATCATAGAGACAGAGATGTAGAGAGACTGAATCATAGAGACAGAGATAGACAGAGACTGAAACATAGAGACAGAGATATAGAGAGACTGAATCATAGAGACAGATATAGACAGTGACTGAAACATAGAGACAGAGATGTAGAGAGACTGAATCATAGAGACAGAGATAGACAGAGACTGAAACATAGAGAGAGATGTAGAGAGACTGAATCATAGAGATAGAGATAGACAGAGAGAGTGTTAGAGAGAGAGAGAGAGTGAGAGAGAGAGAGAGGTTGAGAGAGACCGAGAGAGGATGAGATAGAGAGAGGGTGAGAGAGAGAGAGGGTGAGAGAGAGAGAGATACAGACAGAGGGTGAGAGAGACAGAGAGAGGGTGAGGGAACGAGACAGAGAGAGGGTGGGAGAGAGAGGCGGAGAAAGTGTGAGAGAGAGACAGAGAGGTTGAGAGAGACCGAGAGAGGATGAGAGAGAGAGGAGAAAGGATGAGAGAGAGAGAGAGAGAGAGAGAGAGAGAGAGAGAGAGAGAGAGAGAGAGAGAGAGAGAGAGAGAGAGAGAGAGAGAGACATAGAGAGGGTGAGAGAGAGACAGAGAGAGGGTGGGAGAAAGAGACAGAGAGAGGGTGGGAGAGAGAGATGGAGAAAGTGTGAGAGAGAGACAGAGAGGGTGAGAGAGAGAGACAGAGAGAGGGTGGGAGAGAGAGACAGAGAGAGGGTGAGCGAGAGACAGAGAGAGGGTGGGAGACAGAGAAAGTGCTTGGGGTGCAGAGCTGTAGCTGAGAAAGTGCTTGGGGTGCAGAGTGTGCCATGCCATGCTGTGGTGTCATGTGTGTGTGTTTGTGCTGTGGTGTGATGTGTTTGTGTGTTTGGCCCGCTAACCTTGGAATTGAGGTAATTGGCACTTAACATTAAACAGGCCTAGTCCCAGGAGGATCAGTCTGACCAGGGAAACTGATAAGTACACACAATTTGTAGAATGCAGACAAGCTAGCCTCAACACCATCACACAGCCTGTAGACTGCAGACAAGCTACTTTCAACACCGTCACACAGTCTGTAGAATGCAGACAACCTACCTTCAACACCATCACACAGTCTGTAGAATTCAGACAAGCTACCTTCAACACTATCACACAGTCTGTAGAATGCAGACAAGCTACCTTCAACACTATCACACAGTCTGTAGAATGCAGACAAGCTACCTTCAACACTATCACGCAGTCTGTAGAATGCAGACAAGCTACCTTCAACACCATCACACAGTCTGTAGAATGCAGACAAGCTACCTTCAACACCATCACACAGTCTGTAGAATGCAGACAAGCTACCTTCAACACCATCACACAGTCTGTAGAATGCAGACAAGCTACCTTCAACACCATCACACAGTCTGTAGAATGCAGACAAGCTATCTTCAACACCATCACACAGTCTGTAGAATGCAGACAAGCTGCTTTCAAAACCATCACACAGTCTGTAGAATGCAGACAAGCTACCTTCAACACCATCACACAGTCTGTAGAATGCAGACAAGCTACCTTCAACACCATCACACAGTCTGTAGAATGCAGACAAGCTACCTTCAACACCATCACACAGTCTGTAGAATGCAGACAAGCTACCTTCAACACCATCACACAGTCTGTAGAATGCAGACTTCAACACCATCACACAGTCTGTAGAATGCAGACAAGCTACTTTCAACACCATCACACAGTCTGTAGAATGCAGACAAGCTACTTTCAACACCGTCACATAGTCTGTAGAATGCAGACAAGCTGCTTTCAAAACCAACACCCTGTAACCTGAATACAATCAGCGTTGAAAACCAACAAGCACGTAATACACATTATTACATTATAAACCACATCTCACACATTATTTATGACTAGGCTTTGGCTCAGAGGGCTAACAGTGTCCCAGCGTGGAGACTCTGGTTCAAAACCAGTGGTAGGAAACACGGTTATTCTTTCCTGTTTCCGTTCTCTGTTTGTCCTTCTCTTTCACTGTCTTTCTTTCTCTCTTTCTTTCCCTTTCACTGTCTTTCTCTCTTTCTCTCTTTCTTTCTCTTTCACTGTCTTTCTTTCTTTCTCTTTCACTGTCTTTCTTTCTTTCTCTCTTACTTTCTCTTTCACTGTCTTTCTTTCTCTTTCACTGTCTTTCTTTCTTTCTCTCTTACTTTCTCTTTCACTGTCTTTCTTTCTCTTTCACTGTCTTTCTTTCTTTCTCTCTTTCTTTCTCTTTCACTGTCTTTCTTTCTCTCTTTCTTTCTCTTTCACTGTCTTTCTTTCTCTCTTTCTTTCTCTTTCACTTCTTTCTTCTCTTTCACTGTCTTTCTTTCTCTCTTTCTTTCTTTTCTGTCTTTCACTGTCTTTCTTTCTCTTTCTCTTTCTCTTTCACTGTCTTTCTTTCTCTCTTTCTTTCTCTTTCACTGTCTTTCTTTCTCTCTTTCTTTCTCTTTCACTGTCTTTCTTTCTCTCTTTATTTCTCTTTCACTGTCTTTCTTTCTCTTTCACTGTCTTTCTTTCTCTCTTTCTTTCTCTTTCACTGTCTTTCTTTCTCTTTCACTGTCTTTCTTTCTTTCTCTCTTTCTTTCTCTTTCACTGTCTTTCTTTCTCTCTTTCTTTCTCTTTCACTGTCTTTCTTTCTCTCTTTCTTTCTCTTTCACTGTCTTTCTTTCTCTTTCACTGTCTCTCTTTCTCTTTCACTGTCTCTCTTTCTTTCTCTTTCACTGTCTTTCTTTCTCTCTTTCTTTCTCTTTCACTGTCTTTCTTTCTCTCTTTCTTTCTCTTTCACTGTCTTTCTTTCTCTCTTTCTTTCTCTTTCACTGTCTTTCTTTCTCTCTTTCTTTCTCCTTCACTGTCTTTCTTTCTCTTTCTTTCTTTCTTTCACTGTCTTTCTTTCTCTCTTTCTTTCCCTTTCACTGTCTTTCTTTCTTTCTCTCTTTCTTTCTCTTTCACTGTCTTTCTTTCTCTCTTTCTTTCCCTTTCACTGTCTTTCTTTCTCTCTTTCTTTCTCTTTCACTGTCTTTCTTTCTCTCTTTCTTTCTCTTTCACTGTCTTTCTTTCTCTCTTTATTTCTCTTTCACTGTCTTTCTTTCTCTTTCACTGTCTTTCTTTCTTTCTCTCTTTCTTTCTCTTTCACTGTCTTTCTTTCTCTCTTTCTTTCTCTTTCACTGTCTTTCTTTCTCTTTCACTGTCTTTCACTGTCTTTCTGTCTCTCTTTCTTTCTCTTTCACTGTCTTTCTTTCTCTTTCACTGTCTTTCTTTCTCTCTTTCTTTCTCTTTCACTGTCTTTCTTTCTCTCTTTCTTTCTCTTTCACTGTCTTTCTTTCTCTTTCACTGTCTTTCTTTCTCTCTTTCTTTCTCTTTCACTGTCTTTCTTTCTCTTTCACTGTCTCTCTTTCTCTTTCACTGTCTCTCTTTCTTTCTTTTCACTGTCTTTCTTTCTTCTTTCTTTCTCTTTCACTGTCTTTCTTTCTTTCTCTTTCTTTCTCTTTCACTGTCTTTCTTTCTCTTTCTGTCTCTCTTCTCTTTCACTGTCTTCTTTCTTTCTCTTTCTTTCTCTTTCACTGTCTTTCTCTTTTCTTTCTTTTCACTGTCTTTCTTTCTCTTTCACTGTCTTTCTTTTCTTTCACTGTCTTTCTTTCTCTCTTTCTTTCTCTTTCACTGTCTTTCTTTCTTTTTCTTTCTCTTTCACTGTCTTTCTTTCTCTCTTTCTTTCTCTTTCACTGTCTTTCTTTCTCTTTCACTGTCTTTCTCTTTCTTTCTTTCTTTCTCTTTCTTTCTCTTTTCTTTCTTTTCACTGTCTTTCTTTCTCTCTTTCTTTCTCTTTCACTGTCTTTCTTTCTCTTTCTTCTGTCTTTCTCTTTTCACTGTCTTTCTTTCTCTTTCACTGTCTTTCTTTCTCTTTCACTGTCTTTCTTTCTCTCTTTCTTTCTCTTTCACTGTCTTTCTTTCTCTCTTTCTTTCTCTTTCACTGTCTTTCTTTCTCTCTTTCTTTCTTTTCACTGTCTTTCTTTCTCTCTTTCTTTCTCTTTCACTGTCTTTCTTTCTCTCTTTCTTTCTCTTTCACTGTCTTTCTTTCTCTCTTTCTTTCTCTTTCACTGTCTTTCTTTCTTTTTCTTTTTCTTTTACTGTCTTTCTTTCTCTTTCACTGTCTCTTTCTTTCTTTCTTTCTGTCTTTCTTTCTCTTTCACTGTCTTTCTTTCTCTCTTTCTTTCTCTTTCACTGTCTTTCTTTCTCTTTCTTTCACTGTCTTTCTTTCTTCTCTCTTTCTGTCTTTCTCTTTCACTGTCTTTCTTTCTCTCTTTCTTTCTTTTCTGTCTTTTCTTTCTCTTCTTTCTCTTTCACTGTCTTTCTTTCTCTCTTTCTTTCTCTTTCACTGTCTTTCTTTCTCTTTCACTCTCTTTCTCTTTCTTTCTCTTTCACTGTCTTTCTTCTCTTTTCTTTCTCTTTTTCTTTCTCTCTTCTTTCACTGTCTTTCTTTCTCTCTCTTTCTTTCTCTTCTTTCTTTTCACTGTCTTTTTCTTTCTCTTTCTGTTCTTTCTCTTTCACTGTCTTTTTCTTTCTCTCTTTCTTTCTCTTTCACTGTCTTTCTTTCTCTCTTTCTTTCTCTTTCACTGTCTTTCTTTCTCTCTTTCTTTCTCCTTCACTGTCTTTCTTTCTCTCTTTCTTTCTCTTTCACTGTCTTTCTTTCTCTCTTTCTTTCTCTTTCACTGTCTTTCTTTCTCTCTTTCTTTCTCTTTCACTGTCTTTCTTTCTCTCTTTCTTTCCCTTTCACTGTCTTTCTTTCTCTTTCTCTTTCACTGTCTTTCTTTCTCTCTTTCTTTCTCTTTCACTGTCTTCTTTCTTTCTTTTCTTTCTCTTTCACTGTCTTTTTTCTCTCTTTCACTGTTCTCTTTCACTGTCTTTCTTTCTTTTCACTGTCTTTCTTTTCTCTCTTTCTTTCTCTTTCACTGTCTTTCTTCTTCTTTCTTTCTCTTTCACTGTCTTTCTTTCTCTGTCTCTTTCTCTTTCACTCTTTCTTTCTCTTTCACTGTCTTTCTTTCTCTCTTTCTTTCTCTTTCACTGTCTTTCTGTCACTGTCTTTCTTTCTCTTTCACTGTCTTTCTTTCTCTTTCACTGTCTTTTCTTTCTTTCTTTCTTTCTCTTTCACTGTCTTTCTTTCTCTCTTTTACTTTCTCTTTCACTGTCTTTCTTTCTCTTTATTTCTTTTCTGTCTTTCTTTCTCTTTCACTGTCTTTCTTTCTCTCTTTCTTTCTCTTTCACTGTCTTTCTTTCTCTTTCACTGTCTCTCTTTCTCTTTCACTGTCTCTCTTTCTTTCTCTTTCACTGTATTTCTTTCTCTCTTCTCTTTCTTTCTTTTCTGTCTTTTTTCTCTCTTTATTTCTCTTTCTCTTTCTTTTCTCTTTCTCTTTCACTGTCTTTCTTTCTTCTTTCTTTTTCTCTTTCACTGTCTTTCTTTCTTCTTTCTTTCTTGTCTTTCATTCTCTTTCTGTCTTCACTTTCTTTTCTTTTCCTTTCTTCTTTTCTTTCTCTCTTTCTTTCTCTTTCACTGTCTTTCTTTCTCTCTTTCTTTCTCTTTCACTGTCTTTCTTTTCTTCACTGTCTTTCTTTCTCTTTCACTGTCTCTCTTTCTTTTTCTCTTTTCACTGTATTTCTCTCTCTCTTTCTTTCTCTTTCACTTTTTCTTTCTTTCTTTCTTTCTTTCACTGTCTTTCTTTCTCTCTTTCTTTCTCTTTCACTGTCTTTCTTTCTCTCTTTCTTTCTTCTTCACTGTCTTTCTTTCTCTCTTTCTTTCTCTTTCACTGTCTTTCTTTCTTCTTTCTTTCTTTCACTGTCTTTCTTTCTTTCTCTCTTTCTTTCTTCTCTTCACTGTCTTTCTTTCTCTCTTTCTTTCCCTTCACTGTCTTTCACTGTCTTTCTCTTTCACTGTCTTTCTTTCTCTCTTTCTTTCTCTTTCACTGTCTTTCTTTCTTCTTTCTTTCTCTTTCACTGTCTTTCTTTCTCTCTTTCTTTCTTTCTTTCACTGTCTTTCTTTCTCTTTTCTTTCTTTTCACTGTCTTTCTTTCTCTTTCACTGTCTTTCTTTTTCTTTCTCTCTTTCTTTCTCTTTCTGTCTTTCTTTCTCTTTCACTGTCTTTCTTTCTTTCACTTTCTTTCTCTTCTTTCTTTCTCTTTCACTGTCTTTCTTTCTCTTTCACTGTCTTTCTTTCTCTTTTCTTTCTCTTTCTTTTCTTTCTTCTCTCTTTCTTTCTCTTCACTGTCTTTCTTTCTTCTCTTTCTTTCTTTTCACTGTCTTTCTTTCTCTTTCTTTTCTCTCTTTCTTTTCACTGTCTTCTTTCTTTCTCTTTCACTGTCTTTCTTATCTTCTCTTTCTTTCTCTTTCACTGTCTTTCTTTCTGTCTTTCTTTCTCCTTCACTGTCTTTCTTTCTTTCTTTCTTTCTGTCTTTCACTGTCTTTCTTTCTCTTTTCACTGTCTTTCTTTCTCTCTTTCTTTCTCTTTCACTGTCTTTCTCTCTTTTTCTTCACTGTCTTTCTCTTTCACTGTCTCTCTTTCTTTCTCTTTCACTGTCTTTCTTTCTCTTTTCTTTCTTTCACTGTCTTTCTTTCTTTCTCTCTTTCTTTCTCTTTCACTGTCTTTCTTTCTCTCTTTCTTTTTCTTTCACTGTCTTTCTTTCTTCACTTTTCTTTCTCTTCACTGTCTTTTTCTTTCACTGTCTTTCTTTCTTTCTCTTTCACTGTCTTTCTTTCTCTTTCACTGTCTTTCTTTCTTTCTCTTTCTTTCTCTTTCACTGTCTTTCTTTCTCTCTTTCTTTCTCTTTCACTGTCTTTCTTTCTTTCTTCTTTCTTTCTTTCTTTCTTCACTTCTTTCTCTTTCACTGTCTTTCTTTCTCTCTTTCTTTCTCTTTCACTGTCTTTCTTTCTCTTTCTTTCTCTTTCTTCTTTCTTTCTCTTTCACTGTCTTTCTTTCTCTCTTTCTTTCTCTTTCACTGTCTTTTTCTTTCTTCTTTCTTTCTCTTTCACTGTCTTTCTTTCTTCTTTATTTCTCTTTTCACTGTCTTTCTTTCTCTTTCACCTTTCTTTCTTTTTCTTTCTCTCTTCTTTCTTTCTTTTCACTGTCTTTCTTTCTCTTTCCACTTTCTCTTCTCTTTCACTGTCTTTCTTTCTCTCTTTCTTTCTCTTTCACTGTCTTTCTTTCTCTCTCTTTCTTTCTCTTTCACTGTCTTTCTTTCTCTTTCTGTCTCTTTTCTCTTTCACTGTCTTTTTCTTTCTCTTTCTGTATTTCTTCTCTCTTTCTTTCTCTTTCACTGTCTTTTTCTTTCTCTCTTTTTCTTTCTCTTTCACTGTCTTTCTTTCTCTCTTTCTTTCTCTTTCACTGTCTTTCTTTCTCTCTTTCTCTTTCCTCTTTCACTGTCTTTCTTTTTCTTTCTCTTTGTCTTTCTTTCTTTCTTTCCTTTCACTGTCTTTCTTTCTTTCTCTCTTTCTTTCTCTTTCACTGTCTTTCTTTCTTTCTTTTCTTTCTCTTTCACTGTCTTTCTGTCTCTCTTTCTTTCCTTTTCACTGTCTTTCTTTTTCTCTCTCTTTCTTTCTCTTTCACTGTCTTTCTTTCTTTCTTTCACTGTCTTTCTCTTTCACTGTCTTTCACTGTCTTTCTCTTTCCTGTCTTTCTTTCTCTCTTTCTTTCTTTCACTGTCTTTCTTTCTTTCTCTCTTTCTTTCTCTTTCACTGTCTTTCTTTCTCTCTTTTCTTTCTCCTTCACTGTCTTTCTTTCTTTCTCTTTCTTTCTCTTTCACTGTCTTTCTTTCTCTCTCTTTTCACTGTCTTTCACTGTCTTTCTTTCTCTTTCTTTCTCTTCTTTCTCTTTCACTGTCTTTCTTTCTTTCTCTCTTTCTTTCTCTTTCACTCTTTCTTTCTTTCTTTCTTCTCTTTCTTTCTCTTTCACTGTCTTTCTTTCTCTCTTTCTTTTTCTTTCACTGTCTTTTCTCTCTTTCTTTTTCTTTCACTGTCTTTCTTTCTTTCTTTCTTTCTCTTTCACTGTCTTTCTTTCTCTCTTTCTTTCCTTTCTGTCTTTCTTTCTGTCTCTTTCTTTCTCTTTCTTTCCTTCTCTCTTTCACTGTCTTTCTTTCTTTCTTTCTCTCTTTATTTCTCTTTCACTGTCTTTCTTTCTTCTTTCTTTCTCTTTCACTGTCTTTCTTTCTCTCTTTTTCTTTCTTTTTCTTTCTTTCTATCTTTCTTTCTCTTTCACTGTCTTTCTTTCTTCTCTTTCTTTCCCTTTCACTGTCTTTCTTTCTCTCTTTTTTCTTTTCACTGTCTTTCTTTCTCTCTTTTCTTTTTCTCTTTTTCACTGTCTTTCTTTCTCTCTTTTCTTTCTCTTTCACTGTCTTTCTTTCTCTCTTTCTTTCCCTTTCACTGTCTTTCTTTCTTTCTCTCTTTCTTTCTCTTTCACTGTCTTTCTTTCTCTCTTTCTTTCCCTTTCACTGTCTTTCTTTCTTTCTTTCTCTCTTTCTTTCTCTTTCACTGTCTTTCTTTCTTTCTCTCTTTCTTTCTCTTTCACTGTCTTTCTCTCCTCTTTGCTCTTTCTTTCCCTTTCACTGTCTTTCTTTCTTTCTCTTCCCTTTCACTGTCTTTCTTTCTTTCTCTCTTTCTTTCTCTTTCACTGTCTTTCTTTCTCTCTTTCTTTCTCTTTCCTGTTTTCTTTCTTCACTTTCTCTTTCTTTTCTTTCTTTCTCTCTTTCTTTCTCTTTCACTGTCTTTTTTCTCTCTTTCTTTCCTTTCACTGTCTTTTCTATCCTTCTCTCTTTCTTTCTCTTTCACTGTCTTTTCTTTCTCTCTTTCTTTCCCTTTCACTGTCTTTCTTTCTTTCTCTCTTTCTTTCTGTCTTTCTTTCTCTTTCTTTTTCCTTCTTTCTTTTCTCTTTCACTGTCTTTCTTTCTTTCTCTCTTACTTTCTCTTTCACTGTCTTTCTTTCTCTCTTTCTTTCCCTTTCACTGTCTTTCTTTCTTTCTCTCTTTCTTTCTCTTTCACTGTCTTTCTTTCTTTCTCTCTTTCTTTCTCTTTCACTGTCTTTCTTTCTCTCTTTCTTTCTCTTTCACTGTCTTTCTTTCTCTCTTTCTTTCCCTTTCACTGTCTTTCTTTCTTTCTCTCTTTCTTTCTCTTTCACTGTCTTTCTTTCTTTCTCTCTTTCTTTCCCTTTCACTGTCTTTTCTCTCTTTCTTTCTCTCACTGTCTTTCTTTCTCTCTTTCTTTCCTTTCACTGTCTTTCTTTCTTTCTCTTTTCTTTCCCTTTCACTGTCTTTCTTTCTTTCTCTTTTCTTTCTCTTTCACTGTCTTTCTTTCTCTCTTTCTTTCTCTTTCACTGTCTTTCTTTCTTTTTCTGTCCCTTTCTTGTCTTTCTTTCTTTCTGTCTTTCTTTCTCTTTCTCTTTCTTTCTTCTTTCTCCCTTTCACTGTCTTTCTTTCTTTCTCTCTTTCTTTCTCTTTCACTGTCTTTTCTTCTTTCTTTCTCTTTCTTTCTCTTTCACTGTCTTTCTTTCTTTCTCTCTTTCCTTCTCTTTCACTGTCTTTCTTTCTCTCTTTCTTTCTTTTCACTGTCTTTCTTTCTCTCTCTTTCTTTCTTTCCTTTCACTCTTTCACTGTCTTTCTTTCTTTCTCTTTCTTTCTCTTTCACTTTCTTTCTTTCTTTTTCTTTCTTTTCACTGTCTTTCTTTCTTTCTCTCTTTCTTTCTCTTTCACTGTCTTTCTTTCTTCTTTCACTGTCTTTTCTTTCTTTCTTTCTCTCACTGTCTTTCTCTTTCTTGTCTTTTCTTTCTCTCTACTTTCTCTTTCACTGTCTTTCTTTCTTTCTCTCTTACTTTCTTCACTGTCTTTCTTTCTCTCTTTTCTTTCTCTTTCACTGTCTTTCTTCTTTCTCTCTTTCACTGTCTTTCTTTCTTTTCTCTTTTCACCTCTCTTACTTTCTCTCTTACTTGTTAACGTTGTGGGAAAGGCTTGCACAGCCAATGGCACGCCTGGAGTCAAGGTCTTTCTGTCTTGTACTACAGTCGCATTCAAAACAATCCACGGTGCTAT
>NW_025751921.1:0-13935 GCF_021184085.1 Oncorhynchus gorbuscha | reverse complement strand
CAATGCTATTAACCTCTAAGCTACCTGCATTACCAAGGGGTTCACATTTTTCCAAATAGGGTCCCCTGCATTTTCTAGTGTCAATTTGGGGTCATCTGTAGAAAAAGTTTAGGGACCCCTGACATAGCAGCAAGTCCGGTTACCGACCAGACACGCAGGGCATTAGCCTGGTGGCCACTACTTTTTATGTCAAGTGTATTTCACCATGTCTCAACAGACTTTACAGAACAAATGATTTAAAAATATTGAATTATAATAATGAATAAATAAAACAAGACACAACAAAGGTCATGGAATAGAGTTCAAAGATGACCAGTCTGGCAGGAAATCAGAAGACATGGATGACAGGGAGGACAGGGATGACAGGGATGATAACGGTTGATCTGGCTCAGGTTAAAGGAGACATGCCATTCCACAGATAATTTTTTTTCTTCACCAAAGAAAACAAGTGATACACAACAAATACAGACAAAACTTGGACACATCACATCAACTGAACAAAACAACGAGGAAGTAGAGGTTATGTTTACAATTACAGCGTGTCAGAGAACATTCCCAGTGGCATCCATCACATTCAAATTGAATGTCAATAAGTCAGATGTGAAGTTTTAAGTGGACACTAGGGGGCAGTGTAACCACAAGGAACAGGTCAGATTGCTGAAAGCTGTAGGACTTCAAGTCTTGTTCTCTGTATCTCAAAGTACACAGACTAGACACATTATTTACCTTTATTTAACTAGGCAAATCAGTTTAGAACTAATTCTTATTTCAATGACGGCCTAGGATTAGGTGGAGCTATTGTAAAAGTGACTCGGTTACCTGTTGTAGTCCTGTCAGGAACCAGACCAGTCCTGCTAGACACAGTGACTCAGTTACCTGTTGTAGTCCTGCTAGACACAGTGACTCAGCTACCTGTTGTAGTCCTGCTAGACACAGTGACTCAGCTACCTGTTGTAGTCCTGCTAGACACAGTGACTCAGTTACCTGTTGTAGTCCTGCTAGACACAGTGACTCAGTTACCCGTTGTAGTCCTGCTAGACACAGTGACTCAGCTACCTGTTGTAGTCCTGCTAGACACAGTGACTCAGCTACCTGTTGTAGTCCTGCTAGACACAGTGACTCAGTTACCTGTTGTAGTCCTGCTAGACACAGTGACTCAGTTACCTGTTGTAGTCCTGCTAGACACAGTGACTCAGTTACCTGTTGTAGTCCTGCTAGACACAGTGACTCAGTTACCTGTTGTAGTCCTGCTAGACACAGTGACTCAGTTACCTGTTGTAGTCCTGCTAGACACAGTGACAGTTACCTGTTGTAGTCCTGACACAGTGACTCACACCTGTTGTAGTCCTGCTCAGTTACCTGTTGTAGTCCTGCTAGACACAGTGACTCAGTTACCTGTTGTAGTCCTGCTAGACACAGTGACTCAGTTACCTGTTGTAGTCCTGCTAGACACAGTGACTCAGTTACCTGTTGTAGTCCTGCTAGACACAGTGACTCAGTTACCCGTTGTAGTCCTGCTAGACACAGTGACTCAGCTACCTGTTGTAGTCCTGCTAGACACAGTGACTCAGCTACCTGTTGTAGTCCTGCTAGACACAGTGACTCAGTTACCTGTTGTAGTCCTGCTAGACACAGTGACTCAGCTACCTGTTGTAGTCCTGCTAGACACAGTGACTCAGTTACCTGTTGTAGCTAGACACAGTGACTCAGCTACCTGTTGTAGTCCTGCTAGACACAGTGACTCAGTTACCTGTTGTAGTCCTGCTAGACACAGTGACTCAGTTACCTGTTGTAGTCCTGCTAGACACAGTGACTCAGTTACCTGTTGTAGTCCTGCTAGACACAGTGACTCAGTTACCTGTTGTAGTCCTGCTAGACACAGTGACTCAGTTACCTGTTGTAGTCCTGCTAGACACAGTGACTCAGCTACCTGTTGTAGTCCTGTCTGTGGTTCAGATGTTGGAGATAAATCATTAACCGTCTTGTACCACCATCATGTGGCCAAACTATAGCAATGTATTAAAGGGGCAATTTGCAGTTGCTACATTATCTTGGGGATTGTAATTTTTTTAATGATATGTTCCCAATGATTCTAGAATAATATAATTAATACACACCTAATGAGCATCGTTCAACTGTCTTACTCCATTAGAACCCAAAAATATAAACTTGATTACTCCATTGTTTGTTAACAAACACTGTATAGCCTCTAAACATGGTTAAAACTATCATTTTCACATCATGGATTGTCATTCTTTGTATCCATAGCTCTGTCTATGAATTTGAGAGTGGTTGCATTTCTCAAGCCCCATCCTCTCAGCTGTTTACCAAAACAATCGCATGGTGGCGTCTTTTTTTTTTTTTTTTAATCTGCAGATTACCCCTTTAACGATTGGTGAACGATTTAATTATTTAATTATTAGAAAGTGGTTGTGGGTTTATCCCTGGTGGTTGCTTTTGGATATTTATCGTTTTATAATAAAGCCCTCTGCCGCCCCCTGCTGGATATATTACAAGTGTAGATCGGAGTGTGTATTTGTATTTATTATGGATCACAATTAGCTGCCACTTCTCTTCTTGGGGTCCGGCAATATTAAGGAGTTATACAATTTTAAAAACATTACAATACATTTGTAACAGATTTCACAACACACCAAGCGTGTGTCTTTAGGTCCATACTCTACGACCACATCTCTATTGTCCCATTGCAGCAATATGTTGGACTAAAGACAGAAAACCTCTCATCCCGATAGAGCGTCTTAGCTGTGTAGATGTCAGTTGTTTTATATAGAGAGGATGAGGATAGTCAGTTCAGTTCTTTGTCTTAGTATTTAAGGAGCTGCGTGTGTGTGTGTTGTAATGCATAATCACTTTACTACGTACTGTTTCTATGTTGTCGTGTGTCCTGCTGGATTTGAGCTTTTAAACAATCAAAATGTACCAGACAAGATTGTGTCCTTCCTGCCTCCTGTCTCTTTTCTTACAGTCCTCCAGTCCTCCCCCTCTTCCGATCCAAAATAATATTCCCCCTCATCTTCTTTTGGCTTGGCCTGAGATGAAGATGTGTCTGTCATATGGTCTGAAGGTATTACTCCACCCCCCCCACCCCCCCACCCTCCGTCCGCTATAATTCAATGTTTCCAATCTTTCTAATCTAAAAATGTATTGTTCATTTTGTAATACCATCAAGAGACTTGCCTGCATGGATCAATTTGTGAATATTACGATCGTTTTAGTTCATTCTAACAATATGCGTTTCAGAGAAAAAACACATGTAGTATCAAATGAATCTGGAGTGTCCACATTAATAAAGCCAGTCCCCCCCCCCCCATTATTGATACATTTAAAGGGAAGTGATTCTACCTTCTTGGTCGTTCTCTTTAGTCACGTTGATGATTCTAGAGTTCGTTATGCATCATTATGCTTAAACTTTTAGTTGTGTTTGGGGCTGATGGAAAGAGCAGCCATTTTGTACAAATGATTCACCTTTTCTATGTTTTTGTACAAATGATTCACCTTTTCTATGTTTTTGTACAAATGATTCACCTATGTTTTTGTACAAATTTCTATGTTTTGTACAAATGATTCACCTTTTCTATGTTTTGTACAAATGATTCACCTTTTCTATGTTTTTGTACAAATGATTCACCTTTTCTATGTTTTGTACAAATGATTCACCTTTTCTATGTTTTGTACAAATGATTCACCTTTTCTATGTTTTGTACAAATGATTCACCTTTTCTATGTTTTTGTACAAATGATTCACCTTTTCTATGTTTTTCTACAAATGATTCACCTTTTCTATGTTTTTCTACAAATGATTCACCTTTTCTATGTGCGTCCTGACGGACGAGATATGTTTCCTGGAACATCGTAATATCAACATGTTTCTTTGCATCAAGACAGCTGGGATGGTTTAGTAAGGACAGTTGAGGCCTAGCTAGCATTGCCATTGTGTAAGGACAGTTGAGGCCTGGCTAGCGTTGCCATTGTGTAAGGACAGTTGAGGCCTGGCTAGCGTTGCCATTGTGTAAGGACAGTTGAGGCCTGGCTAGCGTTGCCATTGTGTAAGGACAGTTGAGGCCTGGCTAGCGTTGCCATTGTGTAAGGACAGTTGAGGCCTAGCTAGCGTTGCCATTGTGTAAGGACAGTTGAGGCCTAGCTAGCGTTGCCATTGTGTAAGGACAGTTGAGGCCTAGCTAGCGTTGCCATTGCATAAGGACAGTTGAGGCCTAGCTAGCGTTGCCATTGTGTAAGGACAGTTGAGGCCTAGCTAACGTTGCCATTGTGTAAGGACAGTTGAGGCCTAGCTAACGTTGCCATTGTGTAAGGACAGTTGAGGCCTAGCTAACGTTGCCATTGTGTAAGGACAGTTGAGGCCTAGCTAGCGTTGCCATTGTGTAAGGACAGTTGAGGCCTAGCTAACGTTGCCATTGTGTAAGGACAGTTGAGGCCTAGCTACGCTGCCATTGTGTGTAGGACAGTTGAGGCCTAGCTAATTTCTTATTTCTTTATTTTTTTAAAATAAGTGATATAAGTTGTAATTGTTATCTTTAGTGTTGATAAGCCATGGATGTGTAACACAAAAAGCAGGACCTACAGGGAGACCCACTCATTGGTCGTTCCACACCCAGAACCATTCCACCTCTTCACTCCTCCTCCCTCTCTCAGCTACTGGTGCAAAATTTACCTGATATTGTTCCTTTTAATACAGTGAACATCCCACCTTAATGTGATTTAATATGTTGACATTTCAAACAAAGTTAATTCAAAGTTATTTTGCAAGAGAAAGACAACATAAAGACAACAGAAAGACAACCTTAAGACAACATAAAGACAACATAAAGACAACCTTAAGACAACATAAAGACAACATAAAGACAACAGAAAGACAACAGAAAGACAACCTTAAGACAACATAAAGACAACATAAAGACAGGAGAAAGACAACATAAAGACAACATAAAGACAACCTTAAGACAACATAAAGACAACATAAAGACAACAGAAAGACAACCTTAAGACAACATAAAGACAACATAAAGACAACCTTAAGACAACATAAAGACAACATAAAACAGGAGAAAGACAACATAAAGACAACATAGAGACAAGAGAAAGACAACATAAAGACAGGAGAAAGACAACATAAAGACAACATAAAGACAGGAGAAAGACAACATAAAGACAACATAAAGACAGGAGAAAGACAACATAAAGACAGGAGAAAGACAACATAAAGACAAGAGAAAGACAACATAAAGACAACATAAAGACAAGAGAAAGACAACATAAAGACAACATAAAGACAGGATAAAGACAAGAGAAAGACAACATAAAGACAACATAAAGACAAGAGAAAGACAACATAAAGACAGGAGAAAGACAACATAAAGACAAGAGAAAGACAACATAAAGACAGGAGAAAGACAACATAAAGACAGGAGAAAGACAACATAAAGACAAGAGAAAGACAACATAAAGACAACATAAAGACAAGAGAAAGACAACATAAAGACAAGAGAAAGACAACATAAAGACAACATAAAGACAAGAGAAAGACAACATAAAGACAGGAGAAAGACAACATAAAGACAAGAGAAAGACAGCATAAAGACAAGAGAAAGACAACATAAAGACAGGAGAAAGACAACATAAAGACAACATAAAGACAGGAGAAAGACAACATAAAGACAGGAGAAAGACAACATAAAGACAAGAGAAAGACAACATAAAGACAACATAAAGACAACATAAAGACAACATAAAGACAAGAGAAAGACAGGAGAAAGACAACATAAAGACAGGAGAAAGACAACATAAAGACAGGAGAAAGACAACATAAAGACAAGAGAAAGACAACATAAAGACAACATAAAGACAACATAAAGACAAGAGAAAGACAGGAGAAAGACAACATAAAGACAGGAGAAAGACAACAGAAAGACAGGAGAAAGACAACATAAAGACAAGAGAAAGACAACATAAAGACAACATAAAGACAAGAGAAAGACAACATAAAGACAGGAGAAAGACAACATAAAGAGAAGAGAAAGACAGCATAAAGACAAGAGAAAGACAACATAAAGACAACATAAAGACAAGAGAAAGACAGGAGAAAGACAACATAAAGACAGGAGAAAGACAACATAAAGACAACATAAAGACAGGAGAAAGACAACATAAAGACAGGAGAAAGACAACATAAAGACAGGAGAAAGACAACATAAAGACAACATAAAGACAACATAAAGACAACATAAAGACAAGAGAAAGACAACATAAAGACAGGAGAAAGACAACATAAAGACAACATAAAGACAAGAGAAAGACAACATAAAGACAGGAGAAAGACAACATAGAGACAGGAGAAAGACAACATAAAGACAGGAGAAAGACAACATAAAGACAACATAAAGACAGGAGAAAGACAACATAAAGACAGGAGAAAGACAACATAAAGACAACATAAAGACAACATAAAGACAGGAGAAAGACAACATAGAGACAGGAGAAAGACAACATAAAGACAGGAGAAAGACAACATAAAGACAACATAAAGACAGGAGAAAGACAACATAAAGACAGGAGAAAAAAGACAACATAAAGACAGGAGAAAGACAACATAAAGACAACATAAAGACAGGAGAAAGACAACAAAGACAGGAGAAAGACAACATAAAGACAACATAAAGACAGGAGAAAGACAACATAAAGACAGGAGAAAGACAACATAAAGACAACATAAAGACAACATAAAGACAACATAAAGAAAGGAGAAAGACAACATAAAGACAGGAGAAAGACAACATAAAGACAGGAGAAAGACAACATAAAGACAACATAAAGACAGGAGAAAGACAACATAAAGACAGGAGAAAGACAACATAAAGACAACATAAAGACAACATAAAGACAGGAGAAAGACAACATAAAGACAACATAAAGACAGGAGAAAGAAAGGAGAAAGACAACATAAAGACAACATAAAGACAGGAGAAAGACAACATAAAGACAGGAGAAAGACAACATAAAGACAACATAAAGACAGGAGAAAGACAACATAAAGACAACATAAAGACAACAGAAAGAAAGGAGAAAGACAACATAAAGACAACATAAAGACAACAGAAAGAAAGGAGAAAGACAACATAAAGACAACATAAAGACAGGAGAAAGACAACATAAAGACAGGAGAAAGACAACATAAAGACAGGAGAAAGACAACATAAAGACAACATAAAGACAGGAGAAAGACAACATAAAGACAACATAAAGACAACATAGAGACAAGAGAAAGACAACATAAAGACAACATAAAGACAACATAAAGACAGGAGAAAGACAACATAAAGACAACATAAAGACAACATAAAGACAAGAGAAAGACAACATAAAGACAACATAAAGACAACATAAAGACAGGAGAAAGACAACATAAAGACAACATAAAGACAACATAAAGACAGGAGAAAGACAACATAAAGACAACATAAAGACAACATAGAGACAAGAGAAAGACAACATAAAGACAACATAAAGACAACAGAAAGAAAGGAGAAAGACAACATAAAGACAGGAGAAAGACAACATAAAGACAGGAGAAAGACAACATAGAGACAAGAGAAAGACAACATAAAGACAACATAAAGACAGGAGAAAGACAACATAAAGACAACATAAAGACAACATAGAGACAAGAGAAAGACAACATAAAGACAACATAAAGACAGGAGAAAGACAACATAAAGACAACATAAAGACAGGAGAAAGACAACATAAAGACAGGAGAAAGACAACATAAAGACAGGAGAAAAACAACATAAAGACAACATGAAGACAACATAAAGACAACAGAAAGACAACAGAAAGACAACATAAAGCCAAGAGAAAGACAACATAAAGACAACATAGAGACAAGAGAAAGACAACATAAAGACAGGAGAAAGACAACATAAAGACAACATAAAGACAGGAGAAAGACAACATAAATACAGGAGAAAGACAACATAAAGACAACATAAAGACAGGAGAAAGACAACATAAAGACAACATAAAGACAGGAGAAAGACAACATAAAGACAGGAGAAAGACAACATAAAGACAACATAAAGACAACATAAAGACAGGAGAAAGACAACATAAATACAGGAGAAAGACAACATAAAGACAACATAAATACAGGAGAAAGACAACATAAAGACAACCTTAAGACAACATAAAGACAACATAAAGACAGGAGAAAGACAACATAAAGACAACATAGAGACAAGAGAAAGACAACATAAAGACAGGAGAAAGACAACATAAAGACAACATAAAGACAGGAGAAAGACAACATAAAGACAGGAGAAAGACAACATAAAGACAGGAGAAAGACAACATAAATACAGGAGAAAGACAACATAAAGACAACATAAATACAGGAGAAAGACAACATAAAGACAACCTTAAGACAACATAAAGACAACATAAAGACAGGAGAAAGACAACATAAAGACAACATAGAGACAAGAGAAAGACAACATAAAGACAGGAGAAAGACAACATAAAGACAACATAAAGACAGGAGAAAGACAACATAAAGACAACATAAAGACAACATAAAGACAGGAGAAAGACAACATAAAGACAGGAGAAAGACAACATAAAGACAGGAGAAAGACAACATAAAGACAACATAAAGACAACATAAAGACAGGAGAAAGACAACATAAAGACAACATAAAGACAACATAAAGACAAGAGAAAGACAACATAAAGACAGGAGAAAGACAACATAAAGAGAAGAGAAAGACAACATAAAGACAAGAGAAAGACAGGAGAAAGACAACATAAAGACAGGAGAAAGACAACATAAAGACAGGAGAAAGACAACATAAAGACAAGAGAAAGACAACATAAAGACAACATAAAGACAACATAAAGACAAGAGAAAGACAGGAGAAAGACAACATAAAGACAACATAAAGACAAGAGAAAGACAACATAAAGACAGGAGAAAGACAACATAAAGAGAAGAGAAAGACAACATAAAGACAAGAGAAAGACAACATAAAGACAACATAAAGACAAGAGAAAGACAGGAGAAAGACAACATAAAGACAGGAGAAAGACAACATAAAGACAGGAGAAAGACAACATAAAGACAGGAGAAAGACAGCATAAAGACAAGAGAAAGACAACATAAAGACAACATAAAGACAAGAGAAAGACAGGAGAAAGACAACATAAAGACAGGAGAAAGACAACATAAAGACAGGAGAAAGACAACATAAAGACAACATAAAGACAGGAGAAAGACAACATAAAGACAGGAGAAAGACAACATAAAGACAGGAGAAAGACAACATAAAGACAAGAGAAAGACAACATAAAGACAACATAAAGACAAGAGAAAGACAACATAAAGACAGGAGAAAGACAACATAGAGACAGGAGAAAGACAACATAAAGACAGGAGAAAGACAACATAAAGACAACATAAAGACAGGAGAAAGACAACATAAAGACAGGAGAAAGACAACATAAAGACAAATAAAGACAACATAAAGACAGGAGAAAGACAACATAGAGACAGGAGAAAGACAACATAAAGACAGGAGAAAGACAACATAAAGACAACATAAAGACAGGAGAAAGACAACATAAAAGACAGGAGAAAGACAACATAAAGACAGGAGAAAGACAAACATAAAGACAACATAAAGACAGGAGAAAGACAACAAAGACAGGAGAAAGACAACATAAAGACAACATAAAGACAGGAGAAAGACAACATAAAGACAGGAGAAAGACAACATAAAGACAGGAGAAAGACAACATAAAGACAACATAAAGAAAGGAGAAAGACAACATAAAGACAGGAGAAAGACAACATAAAGACAGGAGAAAGACAACATAAAGACAACATAAAGACAGGAGAAAGACAACATAAAGACAGGAGAAAGACAACATAAAGACAACATAAAGACAACATAAAGACAGGAGAAAGACAACATAAAGACAACATAAAGACAGGAGAAAGAAAGGAGAAAGACAACATAAAGACAGGAGAAAGACAACATAAAGACAGGAGAAAGACAACATAAAGACAACATAAAGACAGGAGAAAGACAACATAAAGACAACATAAAGACAACAGAAAGAAAGGAGAAAGACAACATAAAGACAACATAAAGACAGGAGAAAGACAACATAAAGACAGGAGAAAGACAACATAAAGACAGGAGAAAGACAACATAAAGACAAATATAAAGACAGGAGAAAGACAACATAAAGACAACATAAAGACAACATAGAGACAAGAGAAAGACAACATAAAGACAACATAAAGACAACATAAAGACAGGAGAAAGACAACATAAAGACAACATAAAGACAACATAGAGACAAGAGAAAGACAACATAAAGACAACATAAAGACAGGAGAAAGACAACATAAAGACAACATAAAGACAACATAAAGACAGGAGAAAGACAACATAAAGACAACATAAAGACAACATAGAGACAAGAGAAAGACAACATAAAGACAACATAAAGACAGGAGAAAGACAACATAAAGACAGGAGAAAGACAACATAAAGACAGGAGAAAGACAACATAGAGACAAGAGAAAGACAACATAAAGACAACATAAAGACAGGAGAAAGACAACATAAAGACAACATAAAGACAACATAGAGACAAGAGAAAGACAACATAAAGACAACATAAAGACAGGAGAAAGACAACATAAAGACAACATAAAGACAGGAGAAAGACAACATAAAGACAGGAGAAAGACAACATAAAGACAACATAGAGGCAACATAAAGACAGGAGAAAGACAACATAAAGACAGGAGAAAAACAACATAAAGACAACATGAAGACAACATAAAGACAACAGAAAGACAACAGAAAGACAACATAGAGACAAGAGAAAGACAACATAAATACAGGAGAAAGACAACATAAAGACAACATAAAGACAGGAGAAAGACAACATAAAGACAACATAAAGACAGGAGAAAGACAACATAAATACAGGAGAAAGACAACATAAAGACAACATAAAGACAGGAGAAAGACAACATAAAGACAACATAAATACAGGAGAAAGACAACATAAAGACAACATAAAGACAACATAAAGACAACATAGAGGCAACATAAAGACAACATAAAGACAGGAGAAAGACAACATAAAGACAGGAGAAAGACAAACATAAAGACAACATAAAGACTTTATTAAAGACCCAGAAGACAACATAAAGACAACAGAAAGACAACATAAAGCCCAAGAAAGACAACATAAAGACAACATAAAGCCAAGAGAAAGACAACATAAAGACAACATAAAGACAGGAGAAAGACAACATAAAGACAACCTAAAGACAACTTAAAGACAGGAGAAAGACAACCTAAAGACAACATAAAGACAACATAAACCCAAACATAAAGACAACATCCTCCACCCCATAAAGACAGGAGAAAGACAACATAAAGACAATAATAATAATAATCCCTATAATAATAATATATGACTTTAGCCTCCCCTTTTATCCCAGCGACTTACCATGTGTGCATACATTCTACCCTATGGGTGGTCCCGGGATCGAACCCACTACCCTCTTCCTCCCCCGCCATGCTCTACCAACTGAGCTACAGAAGGACCACATAAAGACAACATAAAGACAGGAGAAAGACAACAGAGAGACAAGAGAAAGACAACATAAAGCCAAGAGAAAGACAACATAAAGACAACATAAAGACAGGAGAAAGACAGGAGAAAGCCAAGTGTTTCAATGCCACCGGATCCGAAACCATCATCTTGATGATTAAGACTTTATTTGAACCCTGAATCCATCCCTCCACCCCTCTTCCTTTCCTCCCCCTCCCTCCACCCCTCTTCCTTGCCTCCCCCTTCCCTCCCTGCTCTACTTAAAGTCCCCTTGACTCTGGTTCCAACCCCTAAATACTGATTGTGATTCGGAGAGCAGAGCATATGGAACAGGATGATAACTCTGAGATAGATTAGATGGTCCAGATTTTCATTTTGAATGAAAGAAAATGATAAGAAATATAAAAAATAAATCCTAAATTGATTAGTTCTGAAGGAGAAACTATGATAAAGCGTTCCAATCTAAAGTATTCTGGAAGGTCCGTCCTTAAATCCCTCCCCCTGACAAATGAACGAAAACGAGCTTAGCTCGGCCCTAAATCAAGCACCCGCCCTGTCTTGTCTGTCAGATATTATTATCGTTTTCCTCCTTTACTTCTCCCGACCTGTCTGTGTGAGAGAGCTGTCACTTCACTACCTTTGCTTTTTTCAGTAGCCTTTAAAGGAATTAAATTCACACTCAGTTACATTACGATGACTGGACAGTGGGTGTATTATATTGTATGAGCCTTGGCCAGAATGACTCATAGGAGCCGATCTCCTGAGGCAGCTTGGTGTACAGGTACACTCCATTTACTCTAGTCTATCTCCTTGATGCTCAGTTCCAAAGCAGAGAAACACCCGATCCCATTTTTACAGTCTTTGTTACGACTTGGCCAGGGATAGAACTCCTAACCTTCCGTCTCAGTGCGGACACTGACCACAAGGCTACTGAATTGGTTAAAATGGTCTATAGCTGATGAGATTCATTTGCCTCCCTGTTATAGTACAAAGGAAGGGGACAGCTTTTAAGGAGGTGTGTGTGTCAGTGTGTGTGTGTGTGTCAGTGTGTGTGTGTGTGTGTGTGTGTGTGTCAGTGTGTGTGTGTGTGTGTGTGTCAGTGTGTGTGTGTGTGTGTGTGTGTGTGTGTGTGTGTGTGTGTGTGTGTGTGTGTGTGTGTGTGTGTGTGTGTGTGTGTGTGTGTGTGTGTGTGTGTGTGTGTGTGTGTGTGTGTGTCAGTGTGTGTGTGTGTGTGTGTGTGTGTGTGTGTGTGTGTGTGTGTGTGTGTGTGTGTGTGTGTGTGAGCAGTGTGTGTGTGTGTGTGTGTGTGTGGGTGTGTTGTGTCAGATGTGTGGTGTCAGTGTGTGGGATGTGTCAATGTGTGTGTCAGTGTGTGTGTCAATGTGTGTGTCAGAGCAGATTCTGTTTTATGGTCGTTTCCAGATGTTGGGACAGGGATGAGACCAGCACACACTAACACACAATATTACCACACACACACACACACACACACACACACACACACGTCACACACACACACACACACACACACACACACACACACACACACACACACACACACACACACACACACACACACACACACACACACACATTTTAGCTCCCTGTGCCTAAAGAACACATATTTTACGGTTAGTGATTAACTTTTATGTATTTTGGGGGAAGAAACTGAAAATCTCTTTGTTCTGTATGAATATGCAAATAAATAGTTAATATCCTGTATGTATATGCAAATAAATAGTTAATATTCTGTATGTATATGCAAATATATAGTTAATATATCAGGGCCGTGCTGTTGGGTGATGTGATGGCTATATAGTTAATATATCAGGGCTGTGTTGTGGGTGATGATGACTATATAGTTAATATATCAGGGCCTGTGTTGTGGGTGATGTGATGGCTATATAGTTAATATATCAGGGCTGTGTCAGGGTGATGTGATGGCTATATAGTTAATATATCAGGGCTGTGTTGTGGGTGATGTGGATGGCTATATAGTTAATATATCAGGGCTGTGTTGTGGGTGATGTGATGTATTATATATAGTTAATATATCAGGGCTGTGTTGTGGTGATGTGATGGCTATATAGTTAATATATCAGGGCTGTGTTGTGGGTGATGTGATGGCTATATAGCTAATATATCAGGGCTGTGTTGTGGGTGATGTGATGGCTATATAGTTAATATATCAGGGCTGTGTTGTGGGTGATGTGATGGCTATATAGTTAATATATCAGGGCTGTATAACATGCAACTGAACGAAGCATG
>NW_025751920.1:10000-13940 GCF_021184085.1 Oncorhynchus gorbuscha | reverse complement strand
TCTGGTAACACATGGTGATAGTAGCTGAATCTGGTAACACATGGTGATAGTACCAACAGTAGCTGAATCTGGTAACACATGGTGATAGTAGCTGAATCTGGTAACACATGGTGATAGTAGCTGAATCGGGTAACACATGGTGATAGTACCAACAGTAGCTGAATCTGGTAACAGATGGTGATAGTAGCTGAATCTGGTAACACATGGTGATAGTACCAACAGTAGCTGAATCTGGTAACACATGGTGATAGTACCAACAGTAGCTGAATCTGGTAACACATGGTGATAGTACCAACAGTAGCTGAATCTGATAACACATGGTGATAGTACCAACAGTAGCTGAATCTGGTAACACATGGTGATAGTAGCTGAATCTGTGCCATGGTGATAGTACCAACAGTAGCTGAATCTGGTAACACATGGTGATAGTACCAATCAGTAGCTGAATGGTGGTAACACATGGTTATAGTACCAACAGTAGCTGGATCAGTAAAAAGCACATGGTGATAGTACCAACAGTAGCTGAATCTGGTAACACATGGTGATAGTACCAACAGTAGCTGAATCTGGTAACACATGGTTATAGTACCAACAGTAGCTGAATCTGGTAACACATGGTTATAGTACCAACAGTAGCTGAATCTGGTAACACATGGTGATAGGCAACAGTAGCTGAATCTGGTAACACATGGTGATAGTACCAACAGTAGCTGAATCTGGTAGCATGGTTATAGTACCAACAATGGAATCTGGTAACACATGGTGATAGTACCAACAGTAGCTGAATCTGGTAACATGGTGATAGTACCAACAGTAGCTGAATCTGGTAACACTTTTATGGTGAACAGTGGCTGAATCTGGTAACACATGGTGATAGTACCAGCAATAGCTGAATCTGGTAACACATGGTGATAGTACCAACAGTAGCTGAATCTGGTAACACATGGGTGATAGTACCAATCTGGTAACACATGGTGAGCCCACATGGTGATAGTAACACATGGTATTCAGTAGCTGAATCTGGTAACACATGGTGATAGTACCAACAGTAGCTGAATCTGGTAACACATGGTGATAGTAGCTGAATCTGGTAACACATGGTGATAGTACCAACAGTAGCTGAATCTGGTAACACATGGTGATAGTAGCTGAATCTGGTAACACATGGTGATAGTACCAACAGTAGCTGAATCTGGTAACACATGGTGATAGTACCAACAGTAGCTGAATCTGATAACACATGGTGATAGTACCAACAGTAGCTGAATCTGGTAACACATGGTGATAGTAGATGACTGGTAACAACAGTAGCTGAATCTGGTAACACATGGTGATAGTACCAACAGTAGCTGAATCTGGTAACACATGGTTATAGTACCAACAGTAGCTGAATCTGGTAACACATGGTGATAGTACCAACAGTAGCTGAATCTGGTAACACATGGTGATAGTACCAACAGTAGCTGAATCTGGTAACACATGGTGATAGTACCAACAGTAGCTGAATCTGGTAACACATGGTGATAGTAGCTGAATCTGGTAACACATGGTGATAGTACCAACAGTAGCTGAATCTGGTAACACATGGTGATAGTACCAACAGTAGCTGAATCTGGTAACACATGGTGATAGTACCAACAGTAGCTGAATCTGGTAACACATGTGATAGTAGCTGAATCTGGTAACACATGGTGATAGTACCAGCAGTAGCTGAATCTGGTAACACATGGTGATAGTACCAACAGTAGGATCTGGTAACACATGGTAGTACCAACAGTAGCTGAATCTGATAACACATGGTGATAGTACCAACAGTAGCTGAATCTGGTAACACATGGTGATAGTACCAACAGTAGCTGAATCTGATAACACATGGTGATAGTACCAACAGTAGCTGAATCTGGTAACACATGGTGATAGTAGCTGAATCTGGTAACACATGGTGATAGTACCAACAGTAGCTGAATCTGGTAACACATGGTGATAGTACCAGCAGTAGCTGAATCTACATAAACATGCTGATAGTACCAACAGTAGCTGAATCTGGTAACACATGGTGATAGTACCAACAGTGGCTGAATCTGGTAACACATGGTGATAGTACCATGGTGATAGTAGCTGAATCTGATAACACATGGTGATAGTACCAACAGTAGCTGAATCTGGTAACACATGGTGATAGTAGCTGAATCTGGTAACACATGGTGATAGTAGCTGAGTCTGATAACACATGGTGATAGTACCAACAGTAGCTGAATCTGGTAACAGATGGTGAGTAGTAGCTGAATCTGGTAACACATGGTGATAGTACCAACAGTAGCTGAATCTGGTAACACATGGTGATAGTACCAACAGTAGCTGAATCTTGTAACACATGGTGATAGTACCAACAGTAGCTGAATCTGGTAACACATGGTGATAGTAGCTGAATCTGATAACACATGGTGATAGTACCAACAGTAGCTGAATCTGGTAACACATGGTGATAGTAGTAGCTGAATCTGATAACACATGGTGATAGTACCAACAGTAGCTGAATCTGGTAACACATGGTGATAGTAGCTGAATCTGGTAACACATGGTGATAGTACCAACAGCTGAATCTGATAACACATGGTGATAGTACCAGCAGTAGCTGAATCTGGTAACACATGGTGATAGTACCAACAGTAGCTGAATCTGGTAACATGGTGATAGTAGCTGAATCTGATAACACATGGTGATAGTACCAACAGTAGCTGAATCTGATAACACATGGTGATAGTACCTGAATCTGATAACTGGTGATAGTACCAACATGGTGAATCTGGTACCAACAGTAGCTGAATCTGGTAACACATGGTGATAGTAGCTGAATCTGGTAACACATGGTGATAGTAGTAGCTGAATCTGGTAACACATGGTGATAGTACCAACAGTAGCTGAATCTGATAACACATGGTGATAGTACCAACAGTAGCTGAATCTGGTAACACATGGTGATAGTACCAACAGTAGCTGAATCTGGTAACACATGGTGATAGTAGCTGAATCTGGTAACACATGGTGATAGTACCAACAGTAGCTGAATCTGGTAACACATGGTGATAGTAGCTGAATCTGTTGGCACATGGTGATAGTACCAACAGTAGCTGAATCTGGTAACACATGGTGATAGTAGCTGAATCTGAACACATGGTGATAGTAGCTGAATCTGATAACACATGGTAGCTGAATCTGGTAACACATGGTGATAGTAGCTGAATCTGGTAACACATGGTGATAGTAGCTGAATCTGATAACACATGGTGATAGTACCAACTGATAGCTGAATCTGGTAACACATGGTGATAGTACCAGCAGTAGCTGAATCTGGTAACACATGGTGATAGTACCAACAGTAGCTGAATCTGATAACACATGGTGATAGTAGCTGAATCAACACATGGTTAGTATCTGGTAACACATGGTGATAGTAGCTGAATCTGATAACACATGGTGATAGTACCAACAGTAGCTGAATCTGGTAACATGGTGATGAGTAGTAGCTGAATCGTGGTAACACATGGTGATAGTACCAACAGCTGAATCTGGTAACACATGGTGATAGTACCAACAGTAGCTGAATCTGGTAACACATGGTGATAGTAGCTGAATCTGGTAACACATGCTGAATCTGGTAACACATGGTGATAGTAGCTGAATCTGAACACATGGTGATAGTACAACAGTAGCTGAATCTGGTAACACATGGTGATAGTACCAGCTGAATCTGGTAACACATGGTGATAGTAGCTGAATCTGATAACACATGGTGATAGTACCAACAGTAGCTGAATCTGGTAACACATGGTGATAGTACCAACAGTAGCTGAATCTGGTAACACATGGTGATAGTACCAACAGTAGCTGAATCTGGTAACACATGGTGATAGTAGCTGAATCGGGTAACACATGGTGA
>NW_025751920.1:0-7500 GCF_021184085.1 Oncorhynchus gorbuscha | reverse complement strand
GAAACCACAACTAAAGGACATCAATAAGAAGAAGAGACCTGCTTGGGCCAAGAAACACGAGTAATGGACATTAGACTGGTGGAAATCTGTCCTTTGGTCTGATGAATCCAATTTTGAGATTGTTGGTTCCAACCGCCGTGTCTTTGTGAGACGGATAATCTCTGCATGTGTGGTTCCCACCATGAAGCATGGAGGAGGTGTGATGGTGTGGGGGTGCATTGCTGGTAACACTGTCAATGATGTATTTATAATTCAAGACACTTAACCAGCATGGCTACCACAACATTCTGCAGTGATACACCATCCTATCTGGTTTGCGCTTAGTGGGATTTTTTTCCTCCACAATTACCCGACCTCAACCCAATTGAGATGGTTTGGGATGAGTTAGACCTCAGAGTGAAGGAAAAGCAGCCAACAAGTGCTCAGCATATGGGAACTCCTTCAAGACTGTTGGAAAAGCATTCCAGGTGAAGCTGGTTGAGATAATGCAAAGAATGTGCAATGCTGCCATCAAGGCAAAGGTCGGCTACTTTTTGAAGAATCTAAAATATATTTAGATTTGTTTAACACATTTTTTGTGTCCCATGTGATGTGCACCTTGTTCCTTGTTCCTCTATCAATGTGTGCCATGACATGCCGAAACAGAATCATGTACCTGTAGTTTCCATGACAATCACAATCAGGGAAGGTTCAGAATAAAGAAAAGCTGAAGTTGCGGAGCCAATAGAATGCGTGATAGAATTAATGACAATTCATTTATCTTCCAGGTGAGGTCCCTATTTGTCCCTTGCCAGACACTACTCAGATAGCCTGTTATTCTTTTCTGTGTGTGTGTCCCAAATGGCACTTATTCCCCACATAGTGCACTACTTTTATTGGCCCTGGTCAAAAGTAGTGCCCTACATAGGGAATAGGATACCATGTGGGATGTAGCCAGTGTTATTCTGTCCATTGCTGTTATGTTATCTATCTCTGGTGTAACATTAGTGCTCTACAGACTGTTATGAATCATGTCAGGAGACAGTGGGCTCTGAACCACCTGTTGGTCCTAGTTGAACCGCTGCCTCATGTCCCCTTCACATCTCCTCTCCTCTCTCCTCCTCTTCCCCCTCTTTCCTCTCCTCTCTCCTCCTCTTCCTCCTCTTCCTCTCCTCTCTACTCCTCCTCCCTCCCCTGAGAGACTGACACCCTGCTCTGTTTCAGGACACAGTCCAACGTTCTCAGCCTGCTGCACTGCTGCATGTCATGATGATTGGTTCAGTTACTGAAACAGAGAAAATATTGCTCTTCTTCCTCTCTTCTTCCTCTCCTCTTCCTCTCCTCTTCCCTCCTCTTCCTCTCCTCTTCCTCCTCTCTCCCTCTCCCTCTCTGTCTTTCTCCCCCTCTCTCCCTCTCCCTCTCCCTCTCTCTCTCTCTCTCCTCCTCTCTCCCTCTCTCTCTCTCTCTCTCTCTCTCTCTCTCTCTCTCTCTCTCTCTCTCTCTCTCTCTCTCTCTCTCTCTCTCTCTCTCTCTCTCTCTTCCTCCCTTCTCCTTCTGTCTGTCTTTCTCCCCTCTCTCCCCTTTCTCTTTCTCCCCCTCTACCTCTCCCTCTCTCTCTCTCTCTCTCTCTCTCTCTCTCTCTCTCTCTCTCCTCCTCTCTCCCTCTGTCTGTCTTCCTCCCTCTCTCCCTTCTCTCTCTCTCTCTCTCTCTCTCTCTCTCTCTCTCTCTCTCTCTCTCTCTCTCTCTCTCTCTCTCTCTCTCTCTCTCTCTCTCTCTCTCTCTACTCTCTCTACAGTCGGTACTCGCGGCGGTGGAACCGTCTGTGTCGTCGTAAAAAGTGTCGAGCGGGGTCAAATCCAGCGTGTTCTATTGGCTGGTGATCTTCCTGGTCTTCCTCAACACTCCCAACCATCGCTGAGAGCACCATAAACAAGCTGACTGGCTCACAGAGGCCCAAGGTACTGACACATCAATACCACCTTCAGAGCACCATAAACAGGCTGACTGGCTCACAGAGGCCCAAGGTACTGACACATCAATACCACCTTCAGAGCACCATAAACAGGCTGACTGACTCACAGAGGCCCACAGGTACTGACACATCAATACCACCTTCAGAGCACCATAAACAGGCTGACTGGCTCACAGAGGCCCAGGTACTGACACATCAACACCACCTTCAGAGCACCATAAACAGGCTGACTGGCTCAGAGGCCCAAGGTACTGACACATCAACACACCTTCAGAGCACCATAAACAGGCTGACTGGCTCACAGAGGCCCAAGGTACTGACATCAACACCAACTCAAGTTCCAGTACATTTTATTTCATTATCTCAGCACCATAGTGTATTGTACATTATCTGGTACATATAGTACTATAATACATTTAACATTTAACATTTAAGTCATTTATCTTATCCAGAGCGACAAAATACTCACTTATCTTAAAACAACTCAATAACAGAAGTTTATTTCTCCTGACTGAGACACAAAGAGTTTGCTACCATTGGTACATCCTGGTTCCCCAAGGTACAGAGACAACAACACAGAATAGCATCTGTCACATTGTGTAAATAAAATATTCTTATTCACAAACACGAGTGGAGGGAGCCATGATGGTTCAGAGGTATGTTTGTGTTACTTCTGAACTGGTGTTATTATCCTGCTAACAACACTGCTCACCAACTCACATTCTTCACAGATTTGTTGTTCAATTCTTTGTGTTGTAATTTCTCTTCTTCTCTCCTCAGAGTAGCCAAAATATCTTTATTAAATCATCTCTGTTGTTTAGTCTTTCTCTTCTTCTCTCCTCAGAGTAGCCAAAATATCTTTATTAAATCATCTCTGTTGTTTAGTCTTTCTCTTCTTCTCTCCTCAGAGTAGCTATCCTCAGTCTTTCTCTTCTTCTCTCCTCAGAGTAGCCAAAATATCTTTATTAAATCATCTCTGTTGTTTAGTCTTTCTCTTCCTCTCTCCTCAGAGTAGCCAAAATATCTTTATTAAATCATCTCTGTTGTTTAGTCTTTCTCTTCTTCTCTCCTCAGAGTAGCCAAAATATCTTTATTAAATCATCACTGTTGTTTAGTCTTTCTCCTCTTCTCTCCTCAGAGTAGCCAAAATATCTTTATTAAATAATCTCTGTTGTTTAGTCTTTCTCTTCTTCTTCTCAAAAAAATATCTTTATTAAATAATCGCTGTTGTTTAGTCTTTCTCTTCTTCTCTCCTCAGAGTAGCCAAAATATCTTTATTAAATCATCTCTGTTGTTTAGTCTTTCTCTTCTTCTCTCCTCAGAGTAGCCAAAATATCTTTATTAAATCATCTCTGTTGTTTAGTCTTTCTCCTCCTCTCTCCTCAGAGTAGCCAAAATATCTTTATTAAATCATCTCTGTTGTTTAGTCTTTCTCTTCTTCTCTCCTCAGAGTAGCCAAAATATCTTTATTAAATCATCTCTGTTATTTAGTCTTTCTCTTCCTCTCTCCCTCAGAGTAGCAAAATATCTTTATTAAATCATCTGTTATTTAGTCTTTCTCTTCCTCTCTCCTCAGGAGTAGCCAAAATATCTTTATTAAATCATCTCTGTTTGTTTAGTCTTTTCTCTTCCTCTCCTCAGAGTAGCCAAAATATCTTTATTAAATCATCTCTGTTGTTTAGGTCTTTCCCTCCTCTCCTCCTCAGAGTAGCCAAAATATCTTTATTAAATCATCTCTGTTGTTTAGTCTTTCTCTTCCTCTCTCCTCAGAGTAGCCAAAATATCTTTATTAAATCATCTCTGTTGTTTAGTCTTTCTCTTCTTCTCTCCTCAGAGTAGCCAGAATATCTTTATTAAATCATCGCTGTTGTTTAGTCTTTCTCTTCCTCTCTCCTCAGAGTAGCCAAAATATCTTTATTAAATCATCGCTGTTGTTTAGTCTTTCTCTTCCTCTCTCCTCAGAGTAGCCAAAATATCTTTATTAAATCATCTCTGTTGTTTAGTCTTTCTCTTCTTCTCTCCTCAGAGTAGCCAAAATATCTTTATTAAATCATCTCTGTTGTTTAGTCTTTCTCCTCCTCTCTCCTCAGAGTAAAATATCTTTATTAAATCATCTCTGTTGTTTAGTCTTTCTCCCTCTCTCAGAGTAGCCAAAATATCTTTATTAAATCATCTCTGTTGTTTAGTCTTTCTCTTCCTCTTCCTCAGAGTAGCCAAAATATCTTTATTAAATCATCTCTGTTGTTTAGTCTTTCTCTTCCTCTCTCCTCAGAGTAGCCAAAATATCTTTATTAAATCATCTCTGTTGTTTAGTCTTTCTCTTCCTCTCTCCTCAGAGTAGCCAAAATATCTTTATTAAATCATCTCTGTTGTTTAGTCTTTCTCTTCCTCTCTCCTCAGAGTAGCCAAAATATCTTTATTAAATCATCTCTGTTGTTTAGTCTTTCTCTTCCTCTCTCCTCAGAGTAGCCAAAATATCTTTATTAAATCATCTCTGTTGTTTAGTCTTTCTCCTCCTGTCTCCTCAGAGTAGCCAAAATATCTTTATTAAATCATCTCTGTTGTTTAGTCTTTCTCCTCCTGTCTCCTCAGAGTAGCCAAAATATCTTTATTAAATCATCTCTGTTGTTTATTCTTTCTCTTCCTCTCTCCTCAGAGTAGCCAAAATATCTTTATTAAATCATCTCTGTTGTTTAGTCTTTCTCTTCTTCTCTCCTCAGAGTAGCCAGAATATCTTTATTAAATCATCTCTGTTGTTTAGTCTTTTCTCCTCTTTATTCCCTCCTTCTATTCACCTCTCTCCTTTATCCAATAAGCTGTTGGTTACTACACTCACTAATCCTAAAGTAATTTTACAGTGAAAATCTCACTTTTAAAAGTTAATATTCTGGGCCTCCTGAGTGAAGTAGCGGTCTAAAGCACTGTATCGCATTGCTAGGCGTTACACAGACCCGGGCAAATCCCCGGCTGTGCTACAACCTGCCATGGCCGGAGTCCATTGGCCCAACATTGTCTGGGTTAGGGCGGCCTACCCAGCGTTGTCCTGGTTAGGGAGGGTTTGGCCCAGCGTTGTCCTGGTAGGGAGGGTTTGGCCCAGCGTTGTCCTGGTTAGGGAGGGTTTGGCCCAGCGTCGTCCGGGTTAGGGGAGGGTTTGGCCCAGCGTCGTCCGGGTAGGGAGGGTTTGGCCCAGCCGTCCGGGTTAGGGGAGGGTCTGGCCCAGCGTCGTCCGGGTTAGGGAGGGTTTGGCCCAGCCGTCCGGGTTAGGGAGGGTTTGGTCCACATTGTCTGGGTTAGGGGAGGGTTTGGCCCAGCGCCGTCCGGGTTAGGGAGGGTTTGGCCCAGCATTGTCGTTAGAGGCTTGGGCCGGGTTAGGGGAGGGTCCGGGTTGGGGAGGGTTTGCCCAGCGTCAGTCCGGGTTAGGGAGGGTTTGGCCCAGCTGCCCGGGTTAGGGAGGGTTTGGCCCAGCGTCGTCCTGGGAGGGTTAGCATTGTCTGGGTTAGGGGGAGGGTTTGGCCCAGCGCCGTCCGGTTAGGGGAGGGTTTGGCCGGGTTAGGGGAGGGTTTTTTGGCCCAGTCATCCGGGTTAGGGGAGGGTTTGGCCCAGGGGGTTATTGAGGGTTTGGCCCAGCGTCGTCTGGTTAGGGGAGGGCTTGGGGTAGGGTGGAGGGTTTGGCCCAGCTGTCCGGGGTTATGGGAGGGTCTGGCCCAGCGTCGTCCGGGTTAGGGAGGGTTTGGCCCAGCATCGTCCGGGTTAGGGGAGGGTTTGGCCCATCGCTGTCCGGGTTAGGGGAGGGTTTGGTCCAGCATTGTCTGGGTTAGGGGAGGGTTTGGCCCAGCGCCGTCCGTTAGAGGGCTTGGCCCAGCATTGTCGGGTTAGGGGAGGGTTTGACCCAGCGTCATCCGGGTTAGGAGGGTTTGGCCCAGCGTCGTCCGGGTTAGGGGGAGGGTTTGGGCCAGCGTCGTCGGGTTAGGGGAGGGTTTGGCCCAGCGTCGTCGGGTCGTCCGGGGGTTAGGGAGGGTTTGGCCCAGCTTCGTCCGGGTTAGGGAGGGTTTGGCCCAGCGTCGTCCGGGTTAGGGGAGGGTTTGGCCCAGCGTCGACCGGGTTAGGGAGGGTTTGGCCCAGCTGCCATCCGGTTAGGGAGGGTTTGGCCCAGCGTCCTGGTAAGAAAAGCTGCTTCAAACCAACTTAATGGTCTTATTTCACTAATTCTAGGTCATATTTCATATAAATCTGTAAATACTGGACAGTTACTTGAAGTTAGATACCCTCACCACCCTCTCTCCCTCTCTCTCTCTCTCTCTCTCTCTCCCCCTTGCTTTCTCTCTCTCTCTCTCCTATCTCTCTCTCTCCCACTCTCTCTCTCTCTCTCTGTCTCTCTCTCTCTGTCTGTCTCGCTCTCTCTGCTCTCTCTCTCTCTCTCCTCTCTCTCTCTCTCTCTTCTCTCTCTCTCTCTCTCTCCCTTGCTTTCTCTCTCTCCCTTGCTTTCTCTCTCCCCCATCTCTCTCTCCCTTTCTCTCTCTCTCTCTCTCTCTCTCTCTCTCTCTCTTCTCTCTCTCTCTCTCTCTCTCTCTCTCTCTCTGTCTCTCTCTCTGTCTCGCTCTCTCTCTCTCTCTCTCTCTCTCTCTCTCTCTCTCTCTCTCTCTCTCTCTGTCTCTCTCTCTCTCTCTCTCTCTCTCTCTCTCTCTCTCTCTCTCTCTCTCTCTCTCTCTCTCTCTCTCTCTCTCTCTCTCTCTCTCTTTTCAGACATAGCCAACAAGGTCCTGCTGGCATTGTTTACAGGGAGATGTTAAAGATGTACAGCCTGGGTCTACAGGCCTACTTCGTGTCTCTGTTCAACCGCTTTGACAGCTTCGTGGTGTGTGGAGGCATCCTGGAGACCATTCTGGTGGAGACCAAGATCATGTCCCCGCTAGGCATCTCTGTGCTCCGCTGCGTACGCCTTCTACGCATCTTCAAAATCACAAGGTATAGTACCACATTACACAGTCACTAGGCATCTCTGTTCTGCGTACGCCTTCTACGCATCTTCAAAATCACAAGGTATAGTACCACATAACACAGTCACTAGGCATCTCTGTGCTCCGCTGCGTACGCCTTCTACGCATCTTCAAAATCACAAGGTATAGTATATATTCCCTACATAGTGGACTACTGTTAACCAGAACCCTATTCCCTATATAGTGGACTACTGTTAACCAGAGCCCTATTCCCTATATAGTGGACTACTGTTAACCAGAGCCCTATTCCCTATATAGTGGACTACTGTTAACCAGAGCCCTATTCCCTATATAGTGGACTACTGTTAACCAGAGCCCTATTCCCTACATTGTGGACTACTGTTGACCAGAACCCTATTCCCTATATAGTGGACTACTGTTGACCAGAACCCTATTCCCTACATAGTGGACTACTGTTGTCCAGAGCCCTATTCCCTACATTGTGGACTACTGTTGACCAGAACCCTATTCCCTATATAGTGGACTACTGTTGACCAGAGCCCTATTCCCTATATAGTGGACTACTGTTGACCAGAACCCTATTCCCTATA
>NW_025751919.1:0-13942 GCF_021184085.1 Oncorhynchus gorbuscha | reverse complement strand
TCTATAGTCTGCTCCTTGGTTATCCTCCCTCTGTGTGGTGTTCCATCTCTCTCTATAGTCTGCTCCTTGGTTATCCTCCCTCTGTGTGGTGTTCCATCTCTCTATAGTCTGCTCCTTGGTTATCCTCCCTCCTCCCTCTGTGTTGTGTTCCATCTCTCTATAGTCTGCTCCTTGGTTATCCTCCCTCCTCCCTCTGTGTTGTGTTCCATCTCTCTATAGTCTGCTCCTTGGTTATCCTCCCTCTGTGTGGTGTTCCATCTCTCTCTATAGTCTGCTCCTTGGTTATCCTCCCTCTGTGTGGTGTTCCATCTCTCTATAGTCTGCTCCTTGGTTATCCTCCCTCTGTGTGGTGTTCCATCTCTCTATAGTCTGCTCCTTGGTTATCCTCCCTCCTCCCTCTGTGTGGTGTTCCATCTTAAAAGGGAAAGAAAGGGGGGGGATCAGATAGGTCTAGACTGGTCTACAGTAGAGACACCTGACTGGTCTACAGTAGAGACACCTGACCGACTGGTCTACAGTAAAGACACCTGACTGGTCTACAGTAGAGACACCTGACTGGTCTACAGTAGAGACACCTGACTGGTCTACAGTAGAGACACCTGACTGGTCTACAGTAGAGACACCTGACTGGTCTACAGTAGAGACACCTGACTGGTCTACAGTAGAGACACCTGGCTGACTGGTCTACAGTAGAGACACCTGACTGGTCTACAGTAGAGACACCTGACTGACTGGTCTACAGTAGAGACACCTGACTGACTGGTCTACAGTAGAGACACCTGACTGACTGGTCTACAGTAGAGACACCTGGCTGACTGGTCTACAGTAGAGACACCTGGCTGACTGGTCTACAGTAGAGACACCTGACTGGTCTACAGTAGAGACACCTGGCTGACTGGTCTACAGTAGAGACACCTGACTGGTCTACAGTAGAGACACCTGACTGACTGGTCTACAGTAGAGACACCTGACTGGTCTACAGTAGAGACACCTGACTGACTGGTCTACAGTAGAGACACCTGACTGGTCTACAGTAGAGACACCTGACTGACTGGTCTACAGTAGAGACACCTGACTGGTCTACAGTAGAGACACCTGACTGGTCTACAGTAGAGACACCTGACTGGTCTACAGTAGAGACACCTGACTGACTGGTCTACAGTAGAGACACCTGACTGACTGGTCTACAGTAGAGACACCTGACTGACTGGTCTACAGTAGAGACACCTGACTGACTGGTCTACAGTAGAGACACCTGACTGACTGGTCTACAGTAGAGACACCTGACTGACTGGTCTACAGTAGAGACACCTGACTGACTGGTCTACAGTAGAGACACCTGACTGACTGGTCTACAGTAGAGACACCTGACTGACTGGTCTACAGTAGAGACACCTGACTGACTGGTCTACAGTAGAGACACCTGACTGACTGGTCTACAGTAGAGACACCTGACTGACTGGTCTACAGTAGAGACACCTGACTGACTGGTCTACAGTAGAGACACTCTGGCTATCTGGCCCACAGTAGAGACACCTGACTGGTCTACAGTAGAGACACCTGGCTGACTGGTCTACAGTAGAGACACCTGACTGGTCTACAGTAGAGACACCTGACTGACTGGCCTGGAGACACTGATCATCTGGTCTATTGTGCAGAGACACCTGACTGACTGGTCTACAGTAGAGACACCTGACTGACTGCCTGCTGTAGAGACACCTGACTGACGGGTCTACAGTAGACACCTGACTGGTCTACAGCAGAGACACCTGACTGGCCCTACAGTAGAGACACCCTGACTGACTGGTCTACAGTAGAGACACCTGACTGACGGTCTACAGTAGAGACACCTGACTGACTGGTCTACTGGTCTAGTAGAGACACCTGACTGACTGGTCTACAGTAGAGACACCTGACTGACTGGTCTACAGTAGAGACACCTGACTGGTCTACAGTAGAGACACCTGACTGACTGGTCTACAGTAGAGACACTTGACTGACTGGTCTACAGTAGAGACACCTGACTGACTGGTCTACAGTAGAGACACCTGGACTGACTGGTCTACAGTAGAGACACCTGACTGACTGGTCTACAGTAGAGACACCTGACTGACTGGTCTAAAGTGGTAGAGACACCTGACTGACTGGTCTACAGTAGAGACATCTGACTGACTGGTCTACAGTAGAGACACCTGACTGGTCTACAGTAGAGACATCTGACTGACTGGTCTACAGTAGAGACATCTGACTGACTGGTCTACAGTAGAGACACCTGACTGGTCTACAGTAGAGACACCTGACTGGTCTACAGTAGAGACACCTGACTGGTCTACAGTAGAGACACCTGACTGGTCTACAGTAGACACATCCTGAGGCAACACTGGTACTTTAGCTTGTTTCCAGAGACACTCTCCAGGCTGCGTGAGCTCAGCACCAGTGGAGAGACAAACCTAGTGATTAGAAGGGGTGTAGAGTTTTTTTTTTTCACCCTGAGGTGGGCCTACAGTAGAGACACCATGTGACTGGTCCCCAGACAGACAGCACAGCCATATAGGCCCCAGACAGACAGCACAGCCATATTGGCCCCAGACAGACAGTTACAGCCATATAGGCCCCCAGACAGACAGACAGCCTATTGGCCCCAGACAGACAGCACAGCCAGGCACCAGTGGACAGATGATATTGGCCCCAGACAGACAGCACAGCCATATTGGATTAGACAGACAGCACAGCCATATTGGCCCCAGACAGACAGCACAGCCATATTGGCCCCAGACAGACAGCACAGCCATATAGGCCCCAGACAGAGAGCACAGCCATATTGGCCCCAGACAGACAGCACAGCCATATTGGCCCCAGACAGACAGCACAGCCATATTGGCCCCAGACAGAGAGCACAGCCACATATGACACGCAAAGACACACACAACCAGATTACATCAGACTTCTACGGAGTACAACAAACCCTACACTCCAACCAGAGTACTCCGTTCTGCCACCTCTGGTCTCTTGGCCCCTCCCACCCCGAACGAACACTTGACTTACCCCCCTATTAGTGCTGACTTTGCTGATAGCTACTTTAATTAGGAGAAATGTGCTGTGTGTTAGAGACACATTGTAATTACCAGCAATATTATAATAATGGCACAATGAGCAGAGGACAGGATAAGACACATAGTGTTACATAACAACATGATGTGTTTCTCTGCTGCAGAACACCTCAGAGAGAGAGAGAGAGAGAGAGACACAGACACAGAGAGAGAGAGAGAGAGACAGACACAGAGAGAGAGCGAGAGAGAGAGAGAGAGAGAGAGACAGAGAGAGAGACAGAGAGAGAGAGAGAGACACAAGAGAGAGAGAGACATGGAGGAAAGGGTAGAGAGAGAGAGAGAGAGCGAGACAGAGAGGCAGAGAGAGACACATACACAGAGAGAGAGAGTGACACAGAGACACATATACAGAGAGAGAGAGAGAGAGAGAGACAGACACAGAGACAGAAAGAGAGAGAGAGACACAGAGACAGAGAGAGAGAGAGAGACACAAGAGAGACAGAGACACAGATACACAAACACAGAGAGAGAGAGACACAAGAGAGACAGAGACACAGATACACAGAGAGAGAGAGTGACACAGAGACACATATACAGAGAGAGAGAGAGAGAGACAGAGACAGAGAGAGAGAGACACAAGAGAGACAGAGACACAGAGACACATACACAGAGAGAGAGAGTTACACAGAGACACATATACAGAGAGAGAGAGAGAGAGACAGACACAGAGACAGAAAGAGAGACAGAGACACAGAGACAGAGAGAGAGAGACACAAGAGAGACAGAGACACAGAGACACATATACAGAGAGAGAGAGAGAGACACAGAGACACAGAGACACAGAGAGAGAGAGACACAGAGACACATACACAGAGAGAGAGAGAGAGACACAGAGACGCATATACAGAGAGAGAGACACAGAGACACAGAGACACAGAGAGAGAGAGACACAGAGACACATACACAGAGAGAGAGAGAGAGAGAGAGAGAGAGAGAGAGAGAGAGAGAGAGAGAGAGAGAGAGAGAGAGAGAGAGAGAGAGAGAGAGAGAGAGAGAGAGAGAGAGAGAGAGAGAGAGAGAGAGAGAGAGAGAGAGAGAGAGAGAGAGAGAGAGAGAGAGAGAGAGAGAGAGAGAGAGAGAGAGAGACATGGAGGAAAGGGTAGAGACAGAGAGAGAGAGACACAAGAGAGAGAGAGACATGGAGGAAAGGGTAGAGAGAGAGACACAGAGACACAGAGACAGAGACACGGAGACACAGAGAGAGAGAGACACAGAGAGACATATACAAAGAGAGACAGAGAGAGAGAGCCACGGAGACACAGAGAGAGAGAGAGACACAGAGACACAGAGACACGGAGACACAGAGAGAGAGACACGGAGACACAGAGAGAGAGAGACACAGAGACACAGAGACACATATACAGAGAGAGAGAGAGAGAGAGACAGACACAGAGACACAGAGAGAGAGAGACACAGAGACACGGAGACACAGAGATAGAGAGAGAGAGGTGAAAGAGAAGGCAGGGGAGAGAAAGGGGGAGGGAGTTGGAGGGAGAGTTCTGGTGTAGAGGTCTTTTTACAGTAGTGTTTTCATTATGTTCGTAAGGTTCTAGATCAGCTAGAATGGGTGAAACGTCAACTCACACACAGACACACGTTAACCACTGTAGAAGTTAACACAACATGGTGTGAGATAAGAGCCAAGTATCCTGACCCCCCTCCTGACTTAATGATAAGATTACAAATACAGTAGCACTCAGATAAGAGGGCATCCTCCTCCTCATCATCCTCCTCATCATCCTCATCCTCCTCATCATCCTCCTCCCCATCCTCATCATCATCCTCCTCCTCCCATCCCTCATCATCATCCTCATCATCCTCATCATCCTCCTCCTCCCCTCCTCATCCTCATCCCTCCCCTCCTCATCATCCTCCTCCTCCCCCTCCTCATCATCCTCCTCCTCATCCTCCCCCTCCTCATCATCCTCCTCCTCCTCCTCCCCATCCTCCTCCTCATCCTCCTCATCCTCATCCTCCTCATCCTCCTCTCCTCATCTTTCTCATCATCCTCCTCCTCCCTCCTCATCATCATCCTCCTCCTCCCCTCCTCATCTCATCCACATCCTCCTCCTCCTCCTCCTCCTCCTCCTCCTCCTCCTCCTCCTCCTCCTCCTCCTCCTCCTCCTCCTCCTCCTCCTCCTCCTCATCATCATCGTCCTCATCCTCCCTCTCATCCTCCTCCTCATCATCATCCTCCTCATCATCATCCTCCTCCTCCCCTCCTCATCATCATCCTCCTCCTCCTCCCTCCTCCTCCTCCTCCTCCTCCCTCCTCCTCCTCCTCCTCCTCCTCCTCCTCCTCCTCATCATCATCATCATCATCATCATCCTCTCTCCTCCTCCTCCTCCTCCTCCTCCTCCTCCTCAGCCTTTTCAGTACAGGTCTTTTTAGCTATTGTTTATAGTCTTTCCTATTTCAAACCCCCCACTATTCCGGATAGCACCTCTTGGGCTTCAACGATAACATGGGAAACATTTCCTTCCTCATTGAAACACGGGACATATCTGTTACCACCATGACTATGAGGTTGCTCCTCCGACTGTGTGTGGAGAGGAGAGGGGAGGGAGAGGAGGAGAGGGAGGGGAGGGGAGGGGAGGGGAGGGGAGGGAGGGGAGAGGAGAGGAGAGGAGGGAGAGGAGAGGAGAGGGGAGGAGAGAGGAGAGGAGAGGGGCGGGAAGAGAGGAGAGGAGAGGAGAGGGAGCGGGGAGGAGAGGGGAGGGGAGGGGAGAGGAGAGGAAGGAGAGGAAGGCGAGAAGAGGAGAGGGAGAGGAGAGGAGGCGGGGAGAGAGGAGAGGAGAGGGGCGGGGAGGGGAGAGGAGAGGGGAGGGAGAGGAGAGGAGAGGGGCGGGGAGGGGAGAGGAGAGGGGAGGAGAGAGAGAGGAGAGGGGCGGGGAGGAGAGGAGAGGAAGGGGCGGGAGGAGAGGGGAGGGGGAGGGGAGAGGAGAGGAGAGGGGCGGGGAGAGGAGAGGAGAGGGGCGGGAGAGGAGAGGAGAGGGGCGGGAGAGGGGAGGGAAGAGGAGAGGGGCGGGAGAGGAGAGGAGAGGGGCGGGGAGAAGGAGGGAGAGGGGCGGGGAGGGAGAGGGGAGGGGAGGAGAGGAGAGGGAGGGGAGGAGAGGAGAGGAGAGGGGAGGGAGAGGAGGAGAGGAGAGGGCGGGGAGGAGGAGAGAGGAGAGGAGAGGGGCGGGGAGAGGAGAGGAGGGAGGGGAGGGGAGGAGAGGAGAGAGGAGATGCAGGCAGGGACTGCTGCAGGGCTTATCTAAGCTCCTGAACACTGATGTTTAGCAGTTAGTGGGAATATACCTCAGAGGGCAGGGGAAAGAAACTACACAACTAGAAGCAGGCCTCTAGGCATTGTGTGTGTGTGTGTGTGTGTGTGTGTGTGTGTGTGTGTGTGTGTGTGTGTGTGTGTGTGTGTGTGTGTGTGTGTGTGTGTGCGTGTGCGCGTGCGTGCGCGTGCGCGTGCGTGCGAGTGTTTGTGAAAATTTGCCTAAACATTGTGCTTTATTTAAGCAAGATCTCCTAATTCATACCTGGGGCCGTGTTGCAGCCAGCAGCATACCACCCTGCATCCCACTGCTGGCTCGGTCAGGGTCCTGGTCAGTCCCTGGATGGGAGACCAGATACTGCTGGAAGTGGTGTTGGAGGGCCAGTAAGAGGCACTCTTTCCTCTGGTCTAAAAAAATATCCCAATGCCCCAGGGCAGTGATTGGGGACACTGCCCTGTGTAAGGGTGCTGTCTTTCAGAAGGGATGTTAAACGGGTGTCCTGACTCTCTTACGGTATTTACATTTCCCATGACACTTAGTAGGGGTGTTAACCCCGGTGTCCTGGCTAAATTCCCAAGCTGTCCCTCATAACATCATGGCCAACTAATTATCCCCAGTTCCCAATTGGCTCATTCATCCCCTCATTCATCCCCTCATTCATACAGCTGTTGCTGTAAATTAGAACGTGTTCTCAGTCAACCTACATGGTAAAATACATCAAATAAAAGTGTCCCTGGCAGTATAAAGGTGTTACCTCAGTATAAAGGAGTTACCTCAGTATAAAGGAGTTACCTCAGTATAAAGGAGTTACCTCAGTATAAAGGAGTTACCTCAGTATAAAGGAGTTACCTCAGTATTGTGTGTTACCTCAGTATTGTGTGTTACCTCAGTATAAAGGTGTTACCTCAGTATTGTGTGTTACCTCAGTATAAAGGAGTTACCTCAGTATAAAGGAGTTACCTCAGTATTGTGTGTTACCTCAGTATAAAGGTGTTACCTCAGTATTGTGTGTTACCTCAGTATAAAGGAGTTACCTCAGTATTGTGTGTTACCTCAGTATAAAGGAGTTACCTCAGTATTGTGTGTTACCTCAGTATTGTGTGTTACCTCAGTATAAAGGAGTTACCTCAGTATTGTGTGTTACCTCAGTATAAAGGAGTTACCTCAGTATAAAGGAGTTACCTCAGTATAAAGGAGTTACCTCAGTATTGTGTGTTACCTCAGTATAAAGGAGTTACCTCAGTATAAAGGAGTTACTTCAGTATTGTGTGTTACCTCAGTATAAAGGTGTTACTTCAGTATAAAGGAGTTACCTCAGTATAAAGGTGTTACCTCAGTATAAAGGTGTTACCTCAGTATAAAGGAGTTACCTCAGTATAAAGGAGTTACCTCAGTATAAAGGAGTTACCTCAGTATAAAGGAGTTACCTCAGTATTGTGTGTTACCTCAGTATAAAGGAGTTACCTCAGTATAAAGGAGTTACCTCAGTATAAAGGAGTTACTTCAGTATAAAGGAGTTACCTCAGTATAAAGGTGTTACCTCAGTATAAAGGAGTTACTTCAGTATTGTGTGTTACCTCAGTATAAAGGAGTTACCTCAGTATAAAGGAGTTACCTCAGTATAAAGGTGTTACCTCAGTATAAAGGAGTTACCTCAGTATAAAGGAGTTACCTCAGTATAAAGGAGTTACCTCAGTATAAAGGTGTTACCTCAGTATAAAGGAGTTACCTCAGTATAAAGGAGTTACCTCAGTATAAAGGAGTTACCTCAGTATAAAGGAGTTACTTCAGTATAAAGGTGTTACCTCAGTATAAAGGAGTTACCTCAGTATTGTGTGTTACCTCAGTATAAAGGTGTTACCTCAGTATAAAGGTGTTACTTCAGTATAAAGGTGTTACCTCAGTATAAAGGTGTTACCTCAGTATAAAGGTGTTACCTCAGTATAAAGGAGTTACCTCAGTATTGTGTGTTACCTCAGTATAAAGGTGTTACCTCAGTATAAAGGAGTTACCTCAGTATAAAGGAGTTACCTCAGTATAAAGGTGTTACCTCAGTATAAAGGAGTTACCTCAGTATAAAGGAGTTACCTCAGTATAAAGGAGTTACCTCAGTATAAAGGTGTTACCTCAGTATAAAGGAGTTACCTCAGTATAAAGGTGTTACCTCAGTATAAAGGAGTTACCTCAGTATTGTGTGTTACCTCAGTATAAAGGTGTTACCTCAGTATAAAGGAGTTACCTCAGTATAAAGGAGTTACCTCAGTATAAAGGAGTTACCTCAGTATAAAGGAGTTACCTCAGTATAAAGGTGTTACCTCAGTATAAAGGAGTTACCTCAGTATAAAGGAGTTACCTCAGTATAAAGGAGTTACCTCAGTATAAAGGAGTTACCTCAGTATAAAGGAGTTACCTCAGTATAAAGGAGTTACCTCAGTATAAAGGTGTTACCTCAGTATAAAGGAGTTACCTCAGTATAAAGGTGTTACCTCAGTATAAAGGAGTTACCTCAGTATTGTGTGTTACCTCAGTATAAAGGTGTTACCTCAGTATAAAGGAGTTACCTCAGTATAAAGGTGTTACCTCAGTATAAAGGAGTTACCTCAGTATAAAGGAGTTACCTCAGTATAAAGGAGTTACCTCAGTATAAAGGTGTTACCTCAGTATAAAGGAGTTACCTCAGTATAAAGGAGTTACCTCAGTATAAAGGAGTTACCTCAGTATAAAGGAGTTACTTCAGTATAAAGGTGTTACCTCAGTATAAAGGAGTTACCTCAGTATTGTGTGTTACCTCAGTATAAAGGTGTTACCTCAGTATAAAGGTGTTACTTCAGTATAAAGGTGTTACCTCAGTATAAAGGTGTTACCTCAGTATAAAGGTGTTACCTCAGTATAAAGGAGTTACCTCAGTATTGTGTGTTACCTCAGTATAAAGGTGTTACCTCAGTATAAAGGAGTTACCTCAGTATAAAGGAGTTACCTCAGTATAAAGGTGTTACCTCAGTATAAAGGAGTTACCTCAGTATAAAGGAGTTACCTCAGTATAAAGGAGTTACCTCAGTATAAAGGTGTTACCTCAGTATAAAGGAGTTACCTCAGTATAAAGGTGTTACCTCAGTATAAAGGAGTTACCTCAGTATTGTGTGTTACCTCAGTATAAAGGTGTTACCTCAGTATAAAGGAGTTACCTCAGTATAAAGGAGTTACCTCAGTATAAAGGAGTTACCTCAGTATAAAGGAGTTACCTCAGTATAAAGGTGTTACCTCAGTATAAAGGAGTTACCTCAGTATAAAGGAGTTACCTCAGTATAAAGGAGTTACCTCAGTATAAAGGAGTTACCTCAGTATAAAGGAGTTACCTCAGTATAAAGGAGTTACCTCAGTATAAAGGTGTTACCTCAGTATAAAGGAGTTACCTCAGTATAAAGGTGTTACCTCAGTATAAAGGAGTTACCTCAGTATTGTGTGTTACCTCAGTATAAAGGTGTTACCTCAGTATAAAGGAGTTACTTCAGTATAAAGGAGTTACCTCAGTATAAAGGAGTTACCTCAGTATTGTGTGTTACCTCAGTATAAAGGTGTTACCTCAGTATAAAGGAGTTACTTCAGTATAAAGGAGTTACTTCAGTATAAAGGAGTTACCTCAGTATAAAGGAGTTACCTCAGTATAAAGGAGTTACCTCAGTATAAAGGAGTTACCTCAGTATAAAGGAGTTACCTCAGTATAAAGGAGTTACCTCAGTATAAAGGAGTTACCTCAGTATAAAGGAGTTACCTCAGTATAAAGGAGTTACCTCAGTATAAAGGAGTTACCTCAGTATAAAGGTGTTACCTCAGTATAAAGGAGTTACCTCAGTATAAAGGTGTTACCTCAGTATAAAGGAGTTACCTCAGTATAAAGGTGTTACCTCAGTATAAAGGAGTTACCTCAGTATAAAGGAGTTACCTCAGTATAAAGGAGTTACCTCAGTATAAAGGAGTTACCTCAGTATAAAGGAGTTACCTCAGTATAAAGGAGTTACCTCAGTATAAAGGTGTTACCTCAGTATAAAGGAGTTACCTCAGTATAAAGGAGTTACCTCAGTATAAAGGTGTTACCTCAGTATAAAGGAGTTACCTCAGTATAAAGGAGTTACCTCAGTATAAAGGTGTTACCTCAGTATAAAGGAGTTACCTCAGTATTGTGTGTTACCTCAGTATAAAGGTGTTACCTCAGTATAAAGGAGTTACTTCAGTATAAAGGAATTACCTCAGTATAAAGGAGTTACCTCAGTATTGTGTGTTACCTCAGTATAAAGGAGTTACCTCAGTATAAAGGAGTTACCTCAGTATAAAGGAGTTACCTCAGTATAAAGGAGTTACCTCAGTATAAAGGAGTTACCTCAGTATAAAGGAGTTACCTCAGTATAAAGGAGTTACCTCAGTATAAAGGAGTTACCTCAGTATAAAGGAGTTACCTCAGTATAAAGGAGTTACCTCAGTATAAAGGAGTTACCTCAGTATAAAGGAGTTACCTCAGTATAAAGGAGTTACCTCAGTATAAAGGTGTTACCTCAGTATAAAGGTGTTACCTCAGTATAAAGGAGTTACCTCAGTATTGTGTGTTACCTCAGTATAAAGGAGTTACCTCAGTATAAAGGAGTTACCTCAGTATAAAGGAGTTACCTCAGTATAAAGGAGTTACCTCAGTATAAAGGAGTTACCTCAGTATAAAGGAGTTACCTCAGTATAAAGGAGTTACCTCAGTATAAAGGTTACCTCAGTATAAAGGGAGTTACCTCAGTATAAAGGGAGTTACCTCCAGTATAAGGTGTTACCTCAGTAAAAGGAGTTACTTCAGTATAAAGGAGTTACCTCAGTATAAAGGTGTTACCTCAGTATAAAGGAGTTACTTCAGTATAAAGGAGTTACCTCAGTATAAAGGAGTTACCTCAGTATAAAGGAGTTACCTCAGTATAAAGGAGTTACCTCAGTATAAAGGAGTTACCTCAGTATAAAGGAGTTACCTCAGTATAAAGGAGTTACCTCAGTATAAAGGAGTTACCTCAGTATAAAGGAGTTACCTCAGTATAAAGGAGTTACCTCAGTATAAAGGTGTTACCTCAGTATAAAGGAGTTACCTCAGTATAAAGGAGTTACTTCAGTATAAAGGAGTTACTTCAGTATAAAGGTGTTACCTCAGTATAAAGGAGTTACTTCAGTATAAAGGAGTTACCTCAGTATAAAGGAGTTACCTCAGTATAAAGGAGTTACCTCAGTATAAAGGAGTTACCTCAGTATAAAGGAGTTACTTCAGTATAAAGGAGTTACCTCAATAAAGGAGTTACCTCAGTATAAAGGAGTTACCTCAGTATAAAAAGCACCTCAGTATAAAGGAGTTACCTCAGTATAAAGGGAGTTACCTCAGTATAAAGGAGTTACTTCAGTATTCCTTCCTTCACAGCCAGGTTGGTGTTAAACACTTCTTTGATTTTGTCCTGAAATATTGTGGCCACTTCTGCCAAAACAACCGCTATATACCGGCATTACCATTCATCAACGCCCGGATTGATGAAGCTAATTAGTAATTAACTCGTCAATAATTAAATTGACGTTTGTCTTTTTTTGGGGGAGGAGAACATTTCTTCATGTTGCACAAATACTGAATACCTAATGAATGAGATGTCATCTGACAATGAATGAGATGTTGAACGTATCTAACTGGTTCTCTCTCCTCCTCTCCTCTCCTCTCCTCTCCTCTCCTCTCCTCCTCTCTCTCTCTCCTCTCCTCTCCTCTCCTCTCCTCTTCTCCTCTCCCCTCTCCTCTCCTCTCCTCTCCTCTCCTCTCCTCTCCTCTCCTCTCCTCTCTCCTCTCCCTCTCCTCTCCCCTCTTCTCACTCTCCCCTCTCCTCTCCTCCCCTCTTCTCACTGTCCCCCTCTTCTCTCTCTCCTCTCCTCTCCTCCCTCTTCCTCTCCCTCCCTCCTCTCCTCTCCTCTCCTCTCCTCTCCTCTCCCCTCCTCTCCTCTCTCTCCTCTCTCTCCTCTCTCTTCCCCATCTCCTCTCCTCTCCTCTTCTCACTCTCCCCCTCTCCTCTCCTCTCCTCTTCTCACTCCCCCCCTCTCCTCTCCTCCCCTCTTCTCTCCCCTCCCCCTCTCCTCTCCTCCCCTCTTCTCTCCCTCCCTCCCCTCCTCTCTCTCCTCTCCTCTCCTCTCTCTTCCCCATCTCCTCTCCTCTCCTCTCTTCTCCTCTCCTCTCTTCTCCTCTCCTCTCTTCTCCTCTCCTCTCCTCTCCCTCTCCTCTCCTCTCCTCTCCTCTCCTCTCCTCTCCTCTCCTCTCCTCCTCTCCTCTCCCCTCCTCTCCTCTCCTCTCCTCCCCTCCTCTCTCTCTCTTCCCCATCTCCTCTCCTCTCCTCTTCTCCTCTCCCCCCCCTCTCCTCTCCCCTCTCCTCTTCTCCTCCTCCCCCTCTCCTCTCCTCCCCCTCCCTTCTCTCCCTCCCCCTCTCCTCTCCTCCCCTCTTCTCTCCCTCCTCCCTCCCTCTCTCCTCTCCTCTCTCTCTCTCTCTTCCCCATCTCCTCTCCTCTCCTCTCTTCTCCTCTCCTCTCTTCTCCTCTCCTCTCCTCTCCTCTCCTCTCTCCTCTCCTCTCCTCTCCTCTCCTCTCCTCTCCTCTCCTCTCTCTCTCTCTCCTCTCCCCTCTCTCTTCCCCATCTCCTCTCCCTCTCCTCTTCTCCTCTCCCCCTCTCCTCTCTCTCCTCTTCTCACTCTCCCCCTCTCACTCTCCTCTCCTCTTCTCTCTCTCCCCCTCTCCTCTCCTCCCTCTTCTCTACCTCCCTCTCCTCTCTCCTCTCCTCTCCCACTCCTCTCCTCTCCTCTCTCTCCTCTTCTCTCTCCCCCCTCTCCTCTCCTCCCCTCTTCTCTCCCCTCCCTCCTCTCCTCTCCTCTCCTCTCCTCTCCTCTCTCTCCCCCTCTCCCTCTCCTCCCCTCTTCTCTCCCTCCCCCTCTCCTCTCCTCCCCCTTTCTCTCTCTTCCCCAACCTCTCTCTCCAGATTCGTGCCAGGACAGGGCTTGGTGTTGTACCCTCAGATAGGGGATAAGTTGGACATTGTCTGCCCACGTGTGGACGGAGTAGCCGATGGGGTGGAGTATTACAAGATCCACATGGTTCCCAGGGAGCAGCTGGAGAGCTGCACCATCACCAAGGCTGACACGCCACTGCTCAACTGTGTGAAGCCTGACCAGGACGTCAAGTTCACCCTGAAGTTTCAGGAGTTCAGCCCCAACCTGTGGGGCCTGGAGTTCTTCAGAGGACAAGACTACTACATCATCTGTGAGTAGAAAGACACACGTAGCATAGATACTGCACTATCTTTTTTATGTTGGCCAATCATGTGCACTCTCTTGTGTTTGATAACCAATCACACTCAGGTATTGCTTGTTGCTGGCAGTTGGTTTCCTGTTCTTGTGTGATCATGGCTAGCGTGTCTTTATATTAGGGTGTCTTTATACTAGGGTGTCTTTATATTAGGGTGTCTTTATACTAGGGTGTCTTTATATTAGGGTGTCTTTATATTAGGGTGTCTTTATATTAGG
>NW_025751918.1:0-13942 GCF_021184085.1 Oncorhynchus gorbuscha | reverse complement strand
AAAAGGCACATGACAGCATGCTTGGAGTTTCCCCAAAAGGCACCTAAAGACTCTCTCAAACCAAGATTGAACTCTTTGGCGAGGCGTCACGTCTGAAGGAAACCTGGCACCATCCTTACATTGAAGCACGGTGGTGGCAGCATCATGCTGTGTGTATGTTTTTCAGCGACAGGGACTTGGGGACTAGTCAAGATCGAGAGAAAGATGAACGGAGCAAAGTATGGAGCAAACCTTGATGAAAGGTCCTGAGTGATCTGAAGCAGGTTAAGACTAGGGCAAAAGTTCACCTTCCAACAGGACAACAACCCTAAGCACACAGCCAAGACAACGCAGGGGTAGCTTCAAGACAAGTCTCTGAATGTCTGAGTGGCCCAGCCAGAGCCCGGACTTGAACCCGATCAAACATCTCTGGAGAGACCTGAAAATAGCTGTGCAGCAACACTCCCCATCCAACCTGACAGAGCTGAAGAGGATCTGCAGAGAAGAATGTGAGAAACTCCCCAAATACAGGTGTGCCAAGCTTGTAGCGTCATACCCAAGAAGACTCAAGGCTGTATTCGCTGCCAAAGGTGCTTTTTAACAAAGTACTGAGTAAAGGGTGCGATTATTTTATTTAAAGAACAGTTTTTGATTTGTCATTATGGGGTATTATGTGTAGATTGATGAGGGAAAACATTGATTTTTTTCATTTTAGAATAATAACGTAACAAAGCGTGGTAAACTAACAGGTATCAATCCCAGCTGAACGAGCCTGGCGGCAGATTTCATACAGTGTTTTTTTTATTTAACTAGGCTTACAGTTTAAGAACAAATTCTTATTTTCAATGAAGGCCTAGGAACAGTGGGTTAACTGCCTGTTCAGGGGCAGAACAACAGATTTTCACCTTGTCAGCTCAGGGATTTGAACATGCAACCTTTCAGTTACAAGTCCAACACTCTAACCACTAGGCTACCCTGCCACCCTGGTAAATGTGAGTTGAATGAAAAACACACAGCCAATGTCCCCTGCTGTCTCCGGCATGTGGGTACTGTGTGTGTGTGTGTGTTTACTTGGCAATTGCAGCAGGTCAGGGTTAGGGTTAGGGCTGCCCTGTCTGCTTCGGTGTCCCCTTCCATCACTCACTTTTTCCACCAATCAATGAAGCTGCAGGACAGGATTTTTACATTTATATATATATATATATATATATATATATATATATATATATATATATATATATATATATATATATATATATATATATATATATATATATAATTCAATAGGAAACAATCCTCTGTCCCACATGACCCCCTATTTAGTGCACTACTTTTTACCAGGACCCATAGGGAACAGGGTGCCATTATAAAGACACAACACAGGCATCACCACCTTCTAAACAACATCCATATGAACAGTGAGGTGAGAGATAACATAAGCCGACAGTCAGGTGAAATCTCTTTATCCCAAATGGTCCCCTATTTAGTGCATTACATTTGACTAGGGCCCATAGGGTGCACTATATAGGGGATTGGGTGCCATTTGGGATATAGCCCTAGAATGATCAAAACCAGCAGACGATCCTAGCTTTAGTTCAAAACAAAGAGCTGAAACAACAAGCTAAAAATCTATTCAAAATCAGTGACTATAATATCAAGCTGTTGCTGTTCCCAAAAACAAAAAAAAGGTTTATTTTACAGAAGAGTCTGGCAGGATTTAATCCAATCTTATTGGTGTAACAGTTTACGTCTACAGAATGCTATCTTTATAGAGTGATTAACAATAATGACTGAAAACAGCACGGCTACATTACAGACAGGGAGGACCAGGTAATAACATGGCTACAGTACAGACAGGGAGGACCAGATAATAACATGGCTACATTACAGACAGGGAGGACCAGGTAATAACATGGCTACAGTTCAGGGAGGACCAGGTAATAACATGGCTACTGAACAGACAGGGAGGACCAGGTAATAACATGGCTACTGAACAGACAGGGAGGACCAGGTAATAACATGGCTACAGTACAGACAGGGAGGACCAGGTAATAACATGGCTACAGTACAGACAGGGAGGACCAGGTAATAACATGGCTACAGTACAGACAGGGAGGACCAGGTAATAACATGGCTACATTACAGACAGGGAGGAACAGGTAATAACATGGCTACATTACAGACAGGGAGGACCAGGTAATAACATGGCTACAGTACAGACAGGGAGGACCAGGTAATAACATGGCTACATTACAGACAGGGAGGACCAGGTAATAACATGGCTACAGTACAGACAGGGAGGACCAGGTAATAACATGGCTACATTACAGACAGGGAGGACCAGGTAATAACATGGCTACATTACAGACAGGGAGGACCAGGTAATAACATGGCTATATTACAGACAGGGAGGACCAGGTAATAACATGGCTACAGTACAGACGGGGGGACCAGGTAATAACATGACTACAGTACAGACAGGGAGGACCAGGTAATAACATGGCTACAGTACAGACAGGGAGGACCAGGTAATAACATGGCTACAGTACAGACAGGGAGGACCAGATAATAACATGGCTACATTACAGACAGGAGGACCAGGTAATAACATGGCTACAGTTCAGGGAGGACCAGGTAATAACATGGCTACTGAACAGACAGGGAGGACCAGGTAATAACATGGCTACTGAACAGACAGGGAGGACCAGGTAATAACATGGCTACAGTACAGACAGGGAGGACCAGGTAATAACATGGCTACAGTACAGACAGGGAGGACCAGGTAATAACATGGCTACATTACAGACAGGGAGGACCAGGTAATAACATGGCTACAGTACAGACAGGGAGGACCAGGTAATAACATGGATACAGTACAGACAGGGGAGGACCAGGTAATTACATGGCTACAGTACAGACAGGAGGACCATGTAATTATAATAAATATATATTTCACCTTTATTTAACCAGGTAGGCCATTTATAACTGTGACCTGGCCAAGATAAAGCAAAGCAGTGTGACAAAAACAACAGTTACACATAAACAAACATACAGTCAATAACACAATAGAAAAATATATCTACAGTGTGTGCAAATGTAGTAAGATTAGGAAGGTAAGGCAATAAATAGGTCATAGTGGCAAAATAATTACAATTTAGCAATTAAACACTTGAGTGATAGATGTGCAGATGATGACTTGCAAGTAGAGATACTGGGGTGCAAAAGAGCAAAAGTAAATAACAGTATGGGGATGAGGTAGGTAGTTGGTTGGATGGGCTATTTACAGATGGGCTATGTACAGCTGCAGTGATCTGTGAGCTGCTCTGAAAGCTGATGCTTAAAGTTACTGAAGGAGAGATGTGTCTCCAGCTTCAGTGATTTTTGCAATTCGTTCCAGTCATTGGCAGCAGAGAACTGGAAGGAAAGGCGGCCAAAGGAGGAGTTGGCTTTGGGGATGACCAGTTAAATATATCTGCTGGAGCGCGTGCTATGGGTGGGTGCTGCTATGGTGAGATAAGGCGGGGCTTTACCTAGCAAATACTTATATATGACCTGGAGCCAGTGGGTATGGCGACAAATATGAAGTGAGGGTCAGCCAACGAGAGCCAGCCAACGAGAGCGTACAGGTCGCAGTGGTGGGTAGTATATGGGGCTTTGGTGACAAAACAGATGGCACTGTGATAGCAAACCAGATGCAGTCTGAGTAGAATATTGGAGGCTATTTTGTAAATGACATCACCGAAGTCAAGGATCGGTAGGATTATCAGTATTACGAGGGTATGTTAGGCAGCAAGAGTGAAAGATGCTTTGTTGCGAAATAGTTGTGTTCTAAGTCAGAACCGTCCAGAGTAGTGATGCTCGTCAGGCGGGGGCAACGGTCGGTTGAAGAGCATGCATTTAGCTTTACTTTCATTTAAAAACAGATGGAGGCCACAGAAGTAGTGTTGCATGGCATGGAAGCCTGTCTGGAGGTTTGTTAACAGTGTCCAAAGAAGGGCCAGATGTGTACAGAATGGTGTCGTCTGCATAGAGGTGGATCAGAGAATCACCAGCAGCAAGAGCGACATCATTGATATATACAGAGAAGAGAGTCGGCCTGAGAAATGAACCCTGTGGCACCCCCATAGAGACTGCCAGAGGTCCGGACAACAAGCCCTCCGATTTGACACACTGAACACTGAGAAGTAGTTGGTGTACCAGGCGAGGCAGTCATTTGAGAAACCAAGGCTATTGAGTCTGCCGATAAGAATGCAGTTATTGACAGAGTTGAAAGCCTTGGCCAGGTCGATGAAGATGGCTGCACAGTACTGCCTTTTATCGATGGCGGTTAGGATATTGTTTAGAACCTTGAGCATGGCTGAGGTGCACCCATGACCGGCTCGGAAACCAGATTGCACAGCGGAGAAGGTACAGTGGGATTCGAAATGGTCGGTGATCTGTTTGTTAACTTGGCTTTCCAAGACTTCAGAAGGGCAGGGCAGGATGGAAATAGGTCTGTAACAGTTTGGGTCTAGAGTGTCTCCCCTTTTGAAGAGGGGGATGACCGCGGCAACTTTCCAATCTTTAGGGATCTCAGAAGATACAAAAGAGGTTGAACAGGCTAGTAATAGGGGTTGCAACAATTGCGGCGGATAATTTTAGAGAGGGTCCAGATTGTCTAGCTCAGCTGATTTGCAGGGGTTCAGATTTTGCAGCTCTTTCAGAACATCAGCTATCTGGATTTGGGTGAAGGAGAAGCGGAGGTGGCTTGGGCAAGTTGTCCAAGCGGGGGGATGCTGAACTGTTGGCCGGGTTATGGGTATCCAGGTGGAAAGCATGGCCAGCCATAGAAAAATGCTTACTGAAATTCTCAAATATCGTAAATTTATCGGTTGTGACAGTGTTTCCTAGCCTCAGTGAAGTGGGCAGCTGGGAGGAGGTTCTCTTGTTCTCCATGGATTTACAGTGTCCCAAAACGTTTGGGAATTTGCTCTACAGGATAAAAATGTCTGTTTGAAAAAGCTAACCTTTGCTTTCCTAACTGATTGTGTATATTGGTTCCTAACTTCCCTGAAAAGCTGCATATCGCGGGGGCTATTCAATGCTAATGCAGTACGCCACAGAATGTTTAAGTGCTGGTCAAGGGCAGTCAAGTCTGGAGTGAACCAAGGGCTATATCTGTTCTTATGCTTATTGCAAATGGTGAGGAAAGCACTTTAAAGAACAGCCAGGCATCCTCTACTGATGGGATGAGGTCAATATCCTTCCAGGATACCCGGGCCATGTCGATTAGAAAGGCCTGCTCACTGAAGTGTTTTAGGGAGCGTTTGACAGTGATGAGGGGTGGTCATTTGACCGCAGACCTATTATGGATGCAGGCAATGAGGCAGTGATCGCTGAGATCCTGGTTGAAGACAGCAGAGGTGTATTTAGAGGGCAACTTGGTCAGGATGATATCTATGGATTTAGGGTTGTACCCTGTATTTGTATGCCCATAACAATATTCAACAACTGAGACAAACAGAACAAGTTCCACAGACATGCGACTAACAGAAATGGAATAATATGTCCCTGAACAATATATGCCATTTAGCAGACGCTTTTATCCAAAGCGACTTACAGTCATGTGTGCATACATTCTACGTATGGGTGGTCCCGGGGATCGAACCCACTACCCTGGCGTTACAAGCGCCATGAGGGGAGATACTTATGTGAGATACTTGTCATTAGAATGTATCCCTTCAGACTTTGGTGTTGGCAGTTGCACTTCTTCCCTCAGCTGGGGCTCAGTCACTTGGGCCCAAGCAGAATATCAGAAAGGGAAGAGGACCGGAGGGAACATTGTCTTCATATGTGGAAGTGTCTTTACCTATTTTTAAACCATGTGCAGGGATGGCGTGATTAATGGGGAACCAATTACTGGTTTCCACAATGTCTGTGTGCCAGTCACTCCCTGCTTTTCTCATTGGGGGAGATGTATGGTAGTGTCTAGAAACCTTGTATGTCCTCTCTGATCTTACACGTATCCTGGGATAGTGTATGACCTAGAGACTCACTCCCCTCACTGTGATGTGTGTGGTAGTGTCTGGAACCATTGTATGTCCTCTCTGATCTTACACGTATCCTGGGATAGTGTATGACCTAGAGACTCACTCCCCTCACTGTGATGTGTGTGGTAGTGTCTGGAACCATTGTATGTCCTCTCTGATCTTACACTTATCCTGGGACAGTGTATGACCTAGAGACTCACTCCCCTCAGTGAGCGTGTCCAGGAGTGGGGTCACGAGGTAGGGGGGTTAACTTGAAATGGGAGTATCTAGGGTTGATAATTGATATATGCCATTGGATGAGTTGGTGTTTTTGTACTATGAAGTACCAGGAACGAGATTAGAACCTCTTCTGAGGGACCAAACTCAATGATAATTAATAGCGAATGTTATCTGTCTAAGGGATACTCCTTTCTCAAGAAAAATAATTTATTTGTTAACTGTTCCTAAGATCTGTCTTTCTGGACATTCTAAAATGTTTGCAAATAGTTATTTTTGCAAGGAATGTGAATTGAAAGGGATATGGTAATACCTACAGTTGAAGTCAGAAGTTTACAAACACTTAGGTTGGAGTCATTAAAACTAATTTTCAACAGCTCCACAAATGTCTTGTTAATAAATCCTGGAGGCTAGGGGCAGTATTTTGATGTTTGGATGAAAACATGCTCAAAGTAAGCTGCCTATTTCTCAGGCCCAGAAGCAAGAATATGCATATAATTGGCAGATTAGGATAGAAAACACACTAAAGTTTCCAAAACTGTAAAAATATTGTTTGTGAGTATAACAGAACTGATATTGCAGGCAAAAATCTGAGGAAAATCCATCCAGGAAGTGGTGTTGTTCTGAAACCTCTCTTTTCCATTGCAAGCCTATCTTCCATTTAAAGGGATATCAACCAGATTCCTTTCCCTATGGCTTCCACAAGGTGTGAACAGTCTTTCGACATAGTTTCAGGCTTTTATTCTGAAAAATTAGCGAGAATGATCACATCGCGTCAGTGGATAGCTAGGTGTCCTCAGACTTGTTCATGCGGGGGCGCCACTGGAGAGAGACCTTTTCTCTCTTTCCTATTGAAAAGGCTACCGCCCCGGTTGAAATATGATCAATTATTTATTGTAAAACAACCTGAGGATTGATTCTAAAAAACGCTTGACATGTTTCTACAAAACTTTACGGAGACTATTTGAATTTCGTCTGCCCGCTGTGACCGCACAAGCCTGTGGATTACTAACAAAACACGTCAACAAAATGGAGGTTTTGGATATAAAATAATCTTTAATTAACAAAACATACATTTATTGTGTAACTGGGAGTCTTGTGAGTGTAAACTTATGAAGATTATCAAAGGTAAGTGATACATTTTATTGCTTTTCTGACTTTCGTGACCAATCTACTTTGCCGCTAGCTGTTTGTAATGTTTTGTCTGCTGAGAGCTGTCCTCACATCATCGTATGTTTTGCTTTCACCGTAAAGCCATTTTGAAATATGACACACGCCAGGTGTATTAACAAGGTAAACTGTTCTTTTGGTATATTGCACTTGGGATTTCATGAAAATTAAATATTTGTAGTAATTTAATTTGAAATTGGCGCTCTGTACCACCAGATGTTGGCGAAAAATGATCCCGCTTAAAGGGATTGGTGCGCCAAGAGGTTTTTAACAAACTGTAGTTTTGTCAAGTCGATTCGACATCTACTTTGTGTATGACACAAAGTAATTTTTCCAACAATTGTTTACAGACAGATTATTTCACTTATAATTCACTGTATCACAAATCCAGTGGGTCAGAAGTTTTTCATACATCAAGTTGACTGTGCCTTTAAACAGCTTGAAAAGTCCAGAAAATGATGTCATGGCTGTTGAAGCTTTTGATAGGCTAAATGACATCATTTGAGTCAATTGCAGGTGTACCTGTGGATGTATTTCAAGGCTTACCTTCAAACTCAGTGCCTCTTTGCTTGGGAAAATCTTGGGAAAATCAGAAGAAATCAGCCAAGACCTCAGAAAATTAAATCAAAGTTTTTGTCACGTGCGCCCGTGAAATGGGCCGAATACAACAGGTGTAGGTAGACCTTACAGTGAAATGCTTAATAACAGGCTCTAACCAATAGTGCAAAAAAAAGGTATTAGGTGAACAATCAGTAGGTAAAGAAATAAAACAACAGTAAAAAGACAGGCTGTATACAGTAGAGAGGCTATAAAAGTAGTGAGGCTACATACAGACACTGGTTAGTCAGGCTGATTGAGGTAGTATGTACATGTAGATATGATTAAAAAAGTGACTATGCATATATGATGAACAGAGAGTAGCAGTAGCATAAAGGAGGGGTTGGCAGGTGGTGGATCACAATGCAGATATCCCAGTTAGCCAATGTGCGGGAACACTGGTAGGTCAGGCCAATTGAGGTAGTATGTACATAAATGTATAGTTAAAGTGACTATGCATATATGATAAACAGAGAGTAGCAGCAGTGTAAAAGAGGGGGGCACACAATGCAAATAGTCCAGGTAGCCATTTGATTACCTGTTCAGGAGTCTTACGGATTGGGGGTAAAACTGTTGAGAAGCCTTTTTTTCCTAGACTTGGCACTCCGGTACTGGGTCTTTGACAATTTTCAGGGCCTTCCTCTGACACCGCCTGATGTAGAGGTCCTGGATGGCAGGCAGCTTAGCCCCAGTGATGTACTGGGCCGGACTCACTACCCCTCTGTAGTGCCTTGCTGTCAGAGGCTGAGCAATTTCTGTACCAGGCAGTGATGCAACCAGCATGCTCTCTACATGTTGCAGCTGTAGAACCTTTGAGGATCTCAGGACCATGCCAAATAGTAGTCCCAGGATCCTTAGCTTAGTGATGAGCTTTGAGGGCACTATGGTAAGGAACGCTGAGCTGTCGTCACGAATAGCATTCTAACATAGGTAACTTTTGTCCAGGTGGAAAGGGCAGTGTGTGGAGTGCACAGAGATTGCATCATCTGTATCTGTTTGGGCGGTATGCAAATTGAGGGTCTAGGTTTCTGGGATAATGGTGTTGATGTGAGCCATTACCAGCCTTTCAAAGCACTTCATGGCTACGGACGGAGTGCTACTGGTCTGTAGTAATTTTGTCATGTTTGTCATTTATTATCATGTCTTGTCCCTGTGCTCCCCATTCTGTTCGTTTCCCTCTGCTGGTCTTATTGGGTTCTTTCCCTCTTTCTATCCCTCTCTCTCCCCCTCCCCTCTCACTCTCTCGCTCTCTCTTCTCTCTATCGTTCCGTTTCCTGCTCCCAGCTGTTCCTATTCCCTAAATCATCATTTAGTCTTCCCACCTGTTCCCGATCTATTTCCCCTGATTAGAGTCCCTATTTATTCCTTTGTGTTCGTTCCTGTGTCGGTTCCTTGTTTAGTATTCACCATGCTGTGATTGCGTTTCGCCCTGTCCTGTCGTGTTTTGCTGTGATTGTGTGCTATCGCCCTGTCCTATAATCGTGTTTTTGCCTTCATCAGATGCCACGTGTGACAGAGGTGTCTCTGTCTACTACGGCCTGCGCCCCTGCCAGGCGCGACCTGCAGTCTGTGGCCGCTTCTCCAGTTATTCCCCTCTACAGACTAGAGGATTTCTGTTATTCCCTGTTTGGACTTAAATAAACTCTGTTTCTGTTAAGTCGCTTTTGGGTCCTCTTTCACCTGCATGACAGAAGGAACCGACCAAGGAATGGACCCAGCGACTTCAGACGCTCGTTACACTGCCGTCAAGATCCAAGGAGCCATGCTCGGCAGACACGAGCAGGAATTGTCTGCTGCTCGCCATGCCGTGGAGAGCCTGGCCGCTCAGGTTTCCGACCTCTCTGGACAGTTCCAGAGTCTCGTCTCGTGCCACCTGTACTTCCTGGCCTGCCGAGCCTCCAGAACCTAGGGTTAATAACCCACCTTGCTACTCCGGGCAGCCCACTGAGTGCCGCTCCTTTCTCACGCAGTGTGAGATTGTGTTCTCTCTCAGCCCAACACATACTCTAGAGAGAAACTCGGGTTGCCTACGTCATTTCACTCCTTACTGGCGGGCTCGAAATGGGGCACAGCTATCTGGGAGGCAGGGCTGATTGCTCTAACAAGTTCCAGAACTTTAGAGGAGATGATTCGGGTTTTTGACCGTTCAGTTTTTGGTAGGGGCTTCTAGGGCCCTGGCTTCCTTATGCCAAGGTGAACGGTCCATAACGGATTATTCTATTGAGTTTCGCACTCTTGCTGCCTCTAGTGAGTGGAAGGCAGCCCGGCGCTACTCGCTCGTTTTCTGGAGGGACTCCACGCAGTTGGGATGAGATTCTCTCCCCGGAGTTCCTTCAGATGTGGACTCTTTGATTGCTCTCTGCATCCGCATAGAAGACGGGTAGATCTTCGTCACCGGGCTCGTGGAAGAGAGCTCGCTTCAACGGTGTTTCCCTGCTCCGCATCGCAGCCATCTCCTCCTCTGGCTTTGAGACTGAGCCCATGCAGCTGGGAGGGGATTCGCATCTCGACTAAGGAGAGGGAACGGAGGATCACCCCGCCTGTGCCTCTATTGCGGAGTTGCTGGACATTTTGTTAATTCATGTCCAGTAGAGGCCAGAGCCCATCAGTAAGCGGAGGGCTACTGGTGAGCGCTACTACTCAGGTCTCTTCATCTAGATCTTGTACTACTATGTCGGTCCATCTCGCTGGACCGGTTCGGTCTACATGCAGTGCCTTGATTGACTCTGGGGCTGAGGGTTGTTTCATGGACGAAGCATGGGTTAGGAAACATAACATTCCTTTCAGACCGTTAGACAAGCCTACGCCCATGTTTGCCTTAGATGGTAGTCATCTTCCCAGTATCAAATTTGAGACACTACCTTTAACTCTCACAGTATCTGGTAACCACAGTGAGACTATTTCTTTGATTTTCCGTTCACCGTTTACACCTGTTGTTTTGGGTCATCCCTGGCTAGTATGTCATAATCCTTCTATTAATTGGTCTAGTAATTCTATCCTATCCTGGAACGTTTCTTGTCATGAGTGTTTAATGTCTGCCATCCCTCCCGTTTCTTCTGTCCCTACTTCTCCAGGAGGAACCTGGCGGTTTGACAAGTGCCGGAGGAATATCATGATCTGCGCACGGTCTTCAGTCGGTCCCGAGCAACTCCCTTCCTCCTCACCGGTCGTATGATTGTAGTATTGATCTCCTTCCGGTCCCACTCCTCCTCGGGGTAGACTATACTCTCTGTCGGCTCCCGAAACGTAAGGCTCTCGAGGATTATTTGTCTGTGTCTCTTGACGCCGGTACCATAGTGCCTTCTTCTTCTCCGGCCGGGCGGGGTTCTTTTGTTAAGAAGAAGGACGGTACTCTGCGCCCCCTGCGTGGATATCGAGGGCTGAATGACATAACGGTTAAGAATCGTTATCCGCTTCCCCTTATGTCATCAGCCTTCGAGATTCTGCAGGGAGCCAGGTGCTTTACTAAGTTGGACCTTCGTAACGCTTACCATCTCGTGCGCATCAGAGAGGGGACGAGTGGAAAACGGACGTTTAACACTCCGTTAGGGCATTTTGAGTACCGGGTTCTGCCGTTCGGTCTCGCCAATGCGCCAGCTGTTTTCAGGCATTAGTTAATGATGTTCTGAGAGACATGCTGAACATCTTTGTTTTTGTCTATCTTGACGATATCCTGATTTTTTCTCCGTCACTCGAGATTCATGTTCAGCACGTTCGACGTGTTCTACAGCGCCTTTTAGAGAATTGTCTCTACGTAAAGGCTGAGAAGTGCTCTTTTCATGTCTCCTCCGTTACTTTTCTCGGTTCCGTTATTTCCGCTGAAGGCATTCAGATGGATTCCGCTAAGGTCCAAGCTGTCAGTGATTGGCCCGTTCCAAGGTCACGTGTCGAGTTGCAGCGCTTTTTAGGTTTCGCTAATTTCTATCGGCGTTTCATTCGTAATTTCGGTCAAGTTGCTGCTCCTCTCACAGCTCTTACTTCTGTCAAGACGTGTTTTAAGTGGTCCGGTTCCGCCCAGGGAGCTTTTGATCTTCTAAAGAACGTTTTACGTCCGCTCCTATCCTCGTTACTCCTGACGTCACTAGACAATTCATTGTCGAGGTTGGCCTTCAGAGGTAGGCGTGGGAGCCATTCTATCCCAGCGCTTCCAGTCTGACGATAAGGTTCATCCTTGCGCTTATTTTTCTCATCGCCTGTCGCCATCTGAGCGCAACTATGATGTGGGTAACCGTGAACTGCTCGCCATCCGCAGCCCCTGAGCGAATGGCGACAGTGGTTGGAGGGGGCGACCGTTCCTTTTGTCGTTTGGACAGACCATAAGAACCTTGAGTACATCCGTTCTGCCAAAACGACTTAATGCCCGTCAAGCTCGTTGGGGCGTTGTTTTTTCGCTCGTTTGAGTTTGTGATTTCTTACCGTCCGGGTAGCAAGAACACCAAGCCTGATGCCTTATCCCGTCTGTTTAGTTCTTCTGTGGCTTCTACTGATCCCGAGGGGATTCTTCCTTATGGGCGTGTTGTCGGGTTAACAGTCTGGGGAATTGAAAGACAGGTTAAGCAAGCACTCACGCACACTGCGCTCTTATCGCCTTGTCCTAGTAACCTCCTTTTCGTTCCTGTTTCCACTCGTCTGGCTGTTCTTCAGTGGGCTCACTCTGCCAAGTTAGCTGGTCATCCCGGTGTTCGAGGCACTCTTGCGTCTATTCGCCAGCGCTTTTGGTGGCCGACTCAGGAGCGTGACACGCGCCGTTTCGTGGCTGCTTGTTCGGACTGCGCGCAGACTAAGTCGGGTAACTCTCCTCCTGCCGGTCGTCTCAGACCGCTCCCATTCCTTCTCGACCATGGTCTCACATCGCCTTAGGCTTCACTACCGGTCTGCCTTTGTCTGCGGGAAGACTGTGAGAGCCGCCAATAAACGCAGGATTAAGAGTCCAAGGTATTGTTGCGGCCAGAGAGTGTGGCTTTCCACTCGCAACCTTCCTCTTACGACAGCTTCTCGTAAGTTGACTCCCGATTTCATTAGTCCGTTCCGTGTCTCCCAGGTCGTCAATCCTGTCACTGTGCGACTGCTTCTTCCGCGACATCTTCGTCGCGTCCATCCCTGTCTTCCATGTCTCCTGTGTTAAGCCCTTTCTTCGCACCCCCCGTTCGTCTTCCCTCCCCCCCCTCCCCGTCCTTGTCGAACGCACCTATTTACAAGGTACATAAGATCATGGACATGCGTTCTCGGGGGCGGGGTCACCAATACTTAGTGGATTGGGAGGGGTTACGGTCCTGAGGAGAGGAGTTGGGTTCCGTCTCGGGACGTGCTGGACCGTTCACTCATCGATGATTTCCTCCGTTGCCGCCAGGATTCCTCCTCGAGTGCGCCAGGAGCGCTCGGTGAGTGGGGGGTACTGTCATGTTTGTCATTTATTATCATGTCTTGTCCCTGTGCTCCCCATTCTGTTCGTTTCCCTCTGCTGGTCTTATTGGGTTCTTTCCCTCTTTCTATCCCTCTCTCTCCCCCTCCCCTCTCACTCTCTCGCTCTCTCTTCTCTCTATCGTTCCGTTCCTGCTCCCAGCTGTTCCTATTCCCCTAATCATCATTTAGTCTTCCCACACCTGTTCCCGATCCTTTCCCCTGATTAGAGTCCCTATTTATTCCTTTGTGTTCCGTTCCTGTCCCAAGTCGGTTCCTTGTTTAGTATTCACCATGCTGTGATTGCGTTTCCCCTGTCTGTCGTGTTTTTGCTGTGATTGTGTATCGCTGTCCTGTCGTGTTTGCCTTCATCAGATGCTGCGTGCTGGGCAGGTGTCTCTGTCTACTACGGCCTCGCCTGCCCGAAGCGACCTGCAGTCTGTGGCCGCTTCTCCAGTTATTCCCTCTACAGACTAGAGGATTTCTGTTATTCCCTGTTTGGACCAAATAAACTCTGTTTCTGTTAAGTCGCTTTTGGATCCTCTTTCACC
>NW_025751917.1:0-13945 GCF_021184085.1 Oncorhynchus gorbuscha | reverse complement strand
AGGTGGTGTGGAGGCGGTGTGGAGGCAGTGTGGAGGTAGTGTGGAGGTGGTGTGGAGGTGGTGTGGAGGTAGTGTGGAGGCAGTGTGGAGGCAGTGTGGAGGCAGTGTGGAGGCAGTGTGGAGGCAGTGTGGAGGCAGTATGGAGGTGGTGTGGAGGCGGTGTGAAAGCGGTGTGAAGGCGGTGTGGAGGCGGTGTGGAGGTAGTGTGGAGGCAGTGTGGAGGCAGTGTGGAGGCAGTGTGGAGGCAGTGTGGAGGTAGTGTGGAGGCAGTGTGGAGGCAGTGTGGAGGCAGTGTGGAGGCAGTGTGGAGGTAGTGTGGAGGCAGTGTGGAGGCAGTGTGGAGGCAGTGTCGAGGCGGTATGGAGGCGGTGTGGAGGCGGTGTGAAAGCGGTGTGAAGGCGGTGTGGAGGCGGTGTGGAGGCGGTGTGGAGGTGGTGTGAAGGCAGTGTGGAGGTAGTGTGGAGGTAGTGTGGAGGCAGTGTGGAGGCAGTGTGGAGGCAGTGTCGAGGCAGTATGGAGGCGGTGTGGAGGCGGTGTGAAAGCGGTGTGAAGGCGGTGTGGAGGCGGTGTGGAGGCGGTGTGGAGGTGGTGTGAAGGCAGTGTGGAGGTAGTGTGGAGGTAGTGTGGAGGTAGTGTGGAGGAGGTGTGGAGGTGGTGTGGAGGTGGTGTGGAGGTGGTGTGGAGGCGGTGTGGAGGCAGTGTGGAGGTAGTGTGGAGGTGGTGTGGAGGTGGTGTGGAGGTAGTGTGGAGGCAGTGTGGAGGCAGTGTGGAGGCATTTTGGAGGCAGTGTGGAGGCGGTTTGGAGGCGGTGTGAAGGCGGTGTGAAGGCGGTGTGGGGGCGGTGTGGAGGCAGTGTGGAGGCAGTTTGGAGGCGGTGTGGAGGCGGTGTGGAGGCGGTGTGAAAGCGGTGTGAAGGCGGTGTGGAGGCGGTGTGGAGGCGGTTTGGGGGCGGTGTGGGGGCAGTGTGGGGGCGGTGTGGAGGTGGTGTGGGGGTGGTGTGGGGGCGGTGTGGAGGCGGTGTGGAGGCAGTGTGGAGGCGGTGTGGAGGCGGTGTGGGGGCGGTGTGGAGGCAGTGTGGAGGTAGTGTGGAGGTAGTGTGGAGGCAGTGTGGAGGCGGTGTGGAGGCGGTGTGGGGGCAGTGTGGAGGCAGTGTGGAGGCAGTGTGAAAGCAGTGTGAAGGAAGGGTGGAGGCAATGTGGAGGTAGTGTGGAAGCAGTGTGAAGGCAGAGTGGAGGCAGTGTGGAGACAGTGTGGAGGTAGTGTGGAGGTAGTGTGGAGGCGGTGTGGAGGTGGTGTGGAGGCAGTGTGGAGGTAGTGTGGAAGCAGTGTGAAGGCAGAGTGGAGGCAGTGTGGAGGCAGTGTGGAGGTAGTGTGGAGGTGGTGTGGAGGCGGTGTGGAGGCGGTGTGGAGGCGGTGTGGAGATAGTGTGGAGGTGATGTGAAGGCAGTTTGGAGGCAGTGTGAAGGTAGTGTGGAGGTAGTGTGGAGGTAGTGTGGAGGTAGTGTGGAGGTGGTGTGGAGGCAGTTTGGAGGCAGTGTGAAGGCAGTGTGGAGGTAGTGTGGAGGTAGTGTGGAGGTGGTGTGGAGGTAGTGTGGAGGTGGTGTGAAGGCAGTGTGGAGGTAGTGTGGAGGTAGTGTGGAGGTAGTGTGGAGGTGGTTTGGAGGCAGTGTGAAGGCAGTGTGGAGGTAGTGTGGAGGTAGTGTGGAGGTGGTGTGGAGGTGGTGTGAAGGCAGTTTGGAGGCAGTGTGAAGGCAGTGTGGAGGTAGTGTGGAGGTAGTGTGGAGGTGGTGTGGAGGCAGTTTGGAGGCAGTGTGAAGGCAGTGTGGAGGTAGTGTGGAGGTAGTGTGGAGGTGGTGTGGAGGTGGTGTGGAGGTAGTGTGGAGGTGGTGTGAAGGCAGTGTGGAGGTAGTTTGGAGGTAGTGTGGAGGTGGTTTGGAGGCAGTGTGAAGGCAGTGTGGAGGCATTGTGGAGGTAGTGTGGGGGCAGTGTGGAGGCGGTGTGGGTGCAGTGTGGAGGCAGTGTGGAGGCAGTGTGAAAGCAGTGTGAAGGCAGTGTGGAGGCAGTGTGGAGGTAGTGTGGGGGTGGTGTGGAGGCAGTGTGAAGGCAGTGTGGAGGCATTGTGGAGGTAGTGTGGGGGCAGTGTGGAGGCGGTGTGGGTGCAGTGTGGAGGCAGTGTGGAGGTAGTGTGGAGGTGGTGTGGAGGCGGTGTGGAGGCGGTGTGGAGGCAGTGTGGAGGTAGTGTGGAGGTGGTGTGGAGGTGGTGTGGAGGTGGTGTGGGGGCAGTGTGGAGGTAGTGTGGAAGCAGTGTGAAGGCAGAGTGGAGGCAGTGTGGAGGCAGTGTGGAGGTAGTGTGGAGGTGGTGTGGAGGCGGTGTGGAGGCGGTGTGGAGGTGGTGTGGAGGTAGTGTGGAGGTGGTGTGAAGGCAGTGTGGAGGCAGTGTGAAAGCAGTGTGAAGGCAGTGTGGGAGCAGTGTGGGTAGTGTGAAGGCAGTGTGGAGGAGGTGTGGAGGCTGTGTGGAGGTGGTGTGGAGGGGGTGTGGAGGTAGTGTGGAGGTGGTGTGAAGGCAGTGTGGTGTGGGGGCAGTGTGGAGGTAGTGTGGAGGTGGTGTGGAGGCAGTGTGGAGGCAGTGTGAAAGCAGTGTGGAGGTAGTGTGGAGGCAGTGTGGAGGAGTGTGGGGTAGTGTGGAGCAGTGTGAAGGCAGAGTGGAGGTGGTGTGGAGACAGTGTGGGAGGTAGTGTGGGTGCAGTGGGGAGGCAGGTGTGGAGGCAGTGTGGAGGTAGTGTGAAGGTAGTGTGGGGGCGGTGTGGAGGCGGTGTGGGGGCAGTGTGGGAGCAGTGTGGAGGCAGTGTGGAGGTAGTGTGGAGGTGGTTTGGAGGTGGTGTGGGGGCAGTGTGGAGGCGGGTGTGGGGGCAGTGTGGAGGCAGTGTGGGAGGCAGTGTGAAAGCAGTGTGGAGGCAGTGTGAGGCAGTGTGGAGGTGGTGTGAAGGCAGTGTGGAGGTAGTGTGGAGGCTGTGTGGAGGTGGTGTGGAGGCAGTGTGGAGGTGGAGTGTGGTGGTAGGCAGGAGGCGGTGGTAGGAGGATAGTGTGGAGGTGGTGTGGAGGTAGTGTGGAGGTGGTGTGGCAGTGTGAGGCAGTGTGGATTATTGAGGGCAGTGTGGAGGTAGTGTGGAGGCAGTGTGGAGGTCGGTGGGGTGCAGTGTGGAGGCAGTGTGGAGGAAGTGTGGAGGTAGTGTGGGGGCAGTGTGATTGTGGGGGGCAGTGTGGAGGTAGTGTGGGGCAGTGTGAAAGCAGTGTGGAGGCAGTGTGGAGGCAGGTGTGGAGGTAGTGTGGGGGTGGTGTGGAGGCGGTGGAGGTGGTGTGGAGGCAGTGTGGAGGCAGTGTGGAGGTAGTGTGGAGGTGGTTTGAGGTGGTTTTGTGGAGGTAGTGTGGGGGCAGTGTGGAGGCAGTGTGGGTGCAGTGTGGAGGCAGTGTGGAGGAAGTGTGGAGGTAGTGTGGGGCAGTGTGGAGGCAGTGTGGGGGCAGTGTGGAGGTAGTGTGGGAGGTGGGTTTGGAGGTGGTGTGGGGCAGTGTGGAGGCGGTGGGGGGCAGTGTGGAGGCAGTGTGGAGGCAGTGTGAAAGCAATGTGAAGGCAGTGTGGAGGCAGTGTGGAGTGTTGGGGGCAGTGGGAGGTAGTGTGGAGGCAGTGTGGAGGAAGTGTGGAGGTAGTGTGGAGGTGGTTTGGAGGTGGTGGGGGCAGTGTGGACATGGTGTGGGGGCAGTGTGGAGGTAGTGTGGAGGAGGGTGCAGTGTGGAGGTGGTGTGGAGGAGTGTGAGTGGTGTGAGAGGTAGTGTGGAGCGGTGTGGGGGGCAGTGTGGAGGAAGTGTGGGGTGGTGTGGAGGTGGTGTGGGGGGCAGTGTGGGAGGGGCGGTGTGGGGGCAGTGTGGGAGGTAGTGTGGAGGTGGTTTGGGAGGCAGTGTGAAGGCAGTGTGGAGGCATTGTGGAGGTAGTGTGGGGGTGGGGGTGGTGTGGATAGTGGAGGCAGGTGAAGGCGGTGTGGGTGCAGTGGATGGAGGTGGATGTGGATAGCAGTGGAGGCAGTGTGAAGGTGGAAGGAAGTGGGAGGCAGTGTGGAGGCGGTGTGGGTGCAGTGGGGGGCAGTGTGGAGGCAGTGTGGAGACAGTGTGAGGAGTGTGGAGTGTGGAGGTAGTGGTAATGAGGCTGGGGTGTGGAGGCAGGTGTGGGGTGGTGTGGAGGCAGTGTGGAGGCAGTGTGGAGGTAGTGTGGGGGCAGGTGGTTTGGTGTGGGAGGCAGTGTGTGGAGGTAGGCAGTGTGGGCGGTGCTGGAGGCAGCGTGGGGGCAGTGTGGAGCATGAGGCAGTGTGGAGGCAGTGTGAAAGCAGTGTGAAGGCAGTGTGGAGGCAGTGTGGAGGTGGGGGGGCGGTGTGGAGGCGGTGTGGGGGCAGTGTGGAGGCAGTGTGGAGGCAGTGTGGAGGTAGTGTGGAGGTGGTTTGGAGGTGGTGTGGGGGCAGTGTGGAGGCGGTGTGGGGGCAGTGTGGAGGCAGTGTGAAAGCAGTGTGAAGGCAGTGTGGGGGCAGTGTGGAGGTAGTGTGAAGGCAGTGTGGAGGAAGTGTGGGGGCTGTGTGGAGGTGGTGTGGGGGCAGTGTGGAAGCGGTGTGGGGGCAGTGTGGAGGTAGTGTGGAGGTGGTGTGGAGGTGGTGTGGAGGTAGTGTGGAGGTGGTGTGAAGGCAGTGTGGAGGCGGTGTGGGGGCAGTGTGGAGGTAGTGTGGAGGTGGTGTGGAGGTGGTGTGGAGGTGGTGTGAAGGCAGTGTGGAGGTAGTGTGGAGGTAGTGTGGAGGTGGTTTGGAGGCAGTGTGAAGGCAGTGTGGAGGCATTGTGGAGGTAGTGTGGGGGCAGTGTGGAGGCGGTGTGGGTGCAGTGTGGAGGTAGTGTGGGGAGCAGTGTGGATGCGGTGTGGGTGCAGTGTGGAGTAGTGTGGATATGGTTTGGAGGTGGTGTGGGGGCAGTGTGGAGGGTGTGGGTGCAGTGGGGAGGCAGTGTGGAGGCAGTGTGAAAGCAGTGTGAGGCAGTGTGGAGGCAGTGTGGATAGTGTGGGGGCGGTGTGGAGCGGTGTGGGGGCAGTGTGGAGGCAGTGTGGAGGTAGTGTGTGGAGGTGGTTTGGGTGGTGTGGGGGCAGTGTGGAGGCGGTGTGGGGGTGGCAGTGTGGAGGCAGTGTGGAGGCAGTGTGAAAGCAGTGTGGGCAGTGTAGGGTGTGGAGGTAGTGTGAAGGCAGTGTGGAGGAAGTGTAGAAACTGTGTGGAGGTGGTGGAAGCAGTGTGAAGGCAGAGTGGAGGCAGTGTGAGACAGTGTGGAGGTAGTGTGGAGGGGGTGTGGAGGTAGTGTGGAGGTGGTGTGAAGGCAGTGTGGATAGCGGTGTGGAGGGGGAGGTAGTGTGGAGGTGTGTGGGGGCAGTGTGGAGGCAGTGGAAAGCAGTGTGAAGGAGTGTGGAGGCAGTGTGGAGGTAGTGTGGAAGCAGTGTGAAGGCAGAGTGGATGCAGTGTGGAGGTATGAGTAGTGTGGAGGTGGTGTGGAGGCGGTGTGGGAGGCAGTGTGGAAGTGTGGAGCAGTGTGAAGGAAGTTTGGAGGCAGTGTGGAGGTAGTGTGGAGTGCAGTGTGAAGTGCGGAGGTGGTGGAGGCAGTTTGAGGCAGTGTGGGAGTGTGGAGGTAGTGTGGAGGTGGTGTGGAGGCGGTGGAGGTAGTGTGGAGGTGGTGTGGAGGCAGTGTGGAGGTAGTGTGGAGAAGTGTGGGGGCGGTGTGGAGGCGGTTTGGGGGCAGTGTGGAGGCAGTGTGGAGGCAGTGTGGAGGTAGTGTGGGGGCGGTGTGGAGGCGGTGTGGGGGCAGTGTGAGGCAGTGTGGAGGAAGTGTGGAGGTAGTTTGGGGGCAGTGTGGAAGCAGGTGGGGCAGTGTGGAGGTAGTGTGGAGGTAGTGTGAAGGCAGTGTGGAGGAAGTGTGGGGGCTGTGGAGGTGGTGTGAGTGTGGAGGCTGTGGGGGCAGTGTAGTGTGGAGGTGGTGTGGAGGGGGTGTGGAGGTAGTGTGGAGGTGGTGTGGAGGCAGTGTGGAGGCGGTGTGGGGGCAGTGTGGAGGTAGTGTGGAGGTGGTGTGGGGCAGTGTGGAGGCAGTGTGAAAGCAGTGTGAAGGAAGTGTGGAGGCAGTGTGGAGGTAGTGTGGAAGCAGTGTGAAGGAAGGCAGTGGAGGCAGTGTGGGGCGTGGGAGGTAGTGTGGAGGTGGTGGAGGCGGTGTGGATAGCGGAGGTGGTGTGGAGGTAGTGTGGAGGTGGTGTGAAGGCAGTTTGGAGGCAGTGTGAAGGCAGTGTGGAGGTAGTGTGGAGGTGATGTGGAGGTAGTGCGGAGGTGGTGTGGGCAGTTTGAGCAGTGTGAACGTGTGGGTAGTGTGGAGGTAGTGTGGAGGTAGTGTGGAGGTGGTTTGGGCAGTGTGAAGGCAGTGTGGAGGCATTGTGGAGGTGGGGGCAGTGTGGAGGTGGTGTGGGTGCAGTGTGGAGGCAGTGTGGAGGAAGTGTGGAGGTAGTTTGGGGGCAGTGTGGAGGTGGTGTGGGGGCAGTGTGGAGGTAGTGTGGAGGCAGTGTGGAGGTGGTTTGGAGGCAGTGTGAAGGCAGTGTGGGGTGCAGTGTGGAGGCAGTGTGGGGCAGTGTGGAAGGTGGTGTGGGTGCAGTGTGGAGGCAGTGTGGAGGAAGTGTGGAGGTAGTTTGGGGTGGTGTGGAGGTGGTGTGAGGGCAGTGTGGAGGCGGTGTGGGTGCAGTGTGGAGGCAGTGTGGAGGCAGTGTGAAAGCAGTGTGAAGGCAGTGTGGAGGCAGTGTGGAGGTAGTGTGGGGGGGCGGTGTGGAGCGGTGTGGGGGCAGTGTGGAGGCAGTGTGGAGGCAGTGTGGAGGTAGTGTGGAGGTGGTTTGAGGTGGTGAGGTGGGGGCAGTGTGGAGGCGTTGTGGGGGCAGTGTGGAGGCAGTGTGGAGGCAGTGTGAAAGCAGTGTGAAGGCAGTGTGGCGGCAGTGTGGATAGTGTGGGGGTGGTTTGGAGGTGGTGTGGGGGCAGTGTGGAGGGGCTGTGTGGAGGTGGAAAGCAGTGTGGGGGCAGTGTGGAGGTAGTGTGAAGTGGGGGCAGTGTGGAGGTGGTGTGGGGGCAGTGTGGAGGCAGTGTGGGAGCAGTGTGGAGTAGTGTGGAGGTGGTGTGGGAGGTAGTGTGGAGGTGGTGTGGGGGCAGTGTGGAGGCGGTGTGTGGGCAGTGTGGAGGTAGTGTGGAGGTGGTGTGGGGGCAGTGTGGAGGTGGTGAAGGAGCAGTGTGGGAGCGGTGTGGGGGCAGTGTGGCGGTGGAGTGTGGATAGTGTGGAGGTAGTGTGGAGGTGGTGGAGGTAGTGTGGAGGTGGTGTGGGGGCAGTGTGGAGGCGGTGTGGGGCAATGTGGAGGTAGTGTGGAGGTGGTGTGGGGGCAGTGTGGAGGTAGTGGGTGGTAGTGTGGATAGTGTGGAGGTAGTGTGGAGTTGGTTTTGGAGGCGGTGTGGAGGCGGTGTGGGGGCAGTGTGGAGGTAGTGGGGGGCAGTGTGGAGGCGGTGTGGGTGCAGTGTGGAGGCAGTGTGGAGGAAGTGTGGAGGTAGTGTGGGGCAGTGTGGAGGCGGTGTGGGGGCAGTGTGGAGGTAGTGTGGAGGTGGTTTTGGAGGTGGTGTGAGGGCAGTGTGGAGGCGGTGTGGGTGCAGTGTGGAGGCAGTGTGGAGCAGTGTGAAAGCAGTGTGAAGGCAGTGTGGAGGCAGTGTGGAGGTAGTGTGGGGGCTAGTGTGGAGGTGGTGTGGGGCAGTGTGGAGGCAGTGTGGAGGCAGTGTGGAGGTAGTGTGGAGGTGGTTTTGGAGGTGGTTTGGGGTGGTGTGGAGGCAGTGTGGAGCGGTGTGGAGGCAGTGTGAAAGCAGTGTGAAGGCAGGTGTGGGGGCAGTGTGGAGGTAGTGAAGGCAGTGTGGAGGAAGTGTGGGAGACTGTGTGGAGGTGGTGTGGGGGCAGTGTGGAGGGCGGTGTGGGGGCAGTGTGGAGGCAGTGTGAGGTGGTGTGGAAGCAGTGTAAGGGGCAGTGTGGAGGCGGTGTGGGGGCAGTGTGGAGGTAGTGTGAAGGCAGTGTGGAGGAAGTGTGGGGTTCTGTGGGTGGTGTGGGGGCAGTGTGGAGCGGTGTGGGGGCAGTGTGGGTAGTGTGGGTGGTGTGGGCAGTGTGGAGCGGTGTGGGGGAGTGTGGAGGCAGTGTGGAGGCAGTGTGAAAGCAGTGTGAAGGAAGTGTGGAGGCAGTGTGGAGGTAGTGTGGAGGTAGTGTGGAGGTGGTGTGGAGGCGGTGTAGAGGTGGTGTGGAGGTGGTGGTGTGGAGGTGGTGTGAAGGCAGTTTGGAGGCAGTGTGAAGGCAGTGTGGAGGTAGTGTGGAGGTAGATGTGGAGGTGGTGTGGAGGCAGTTTGGAGGCAGTGTGAAGGCAGTGTGAGCAGTGTGGAGGTTGTGGAGGTGGTGTGGAGGTAGTGTGGAGGTAGTGTAGGTGGTGTGGGGGAGGTGGAGGCAGTGTGGAGGCAGTGTGAAAGCAGTGTGAAGGCAGTGTGGGGGCAGTGTGGAGGTAGTGTGGAAGGCAGTTTGTGGAGGCAGTGTGAAGGCAGTGTGGGTAGTGTGGAGGCGGTGTGGGGGCAGTGTGGAGGTAGTGTGAGGTGGTTTGGTGTGGAGGTAGTGTGGAGGTGGTGTGAGGCAGTGTGGAGGCGGTGTGGGGGCAGTGTGGAGGCAGTGTGGAGGCGGTGTGGGTGGCAGTGTGGAGGCAGGTAAAGTGTGGGTAGTGTGGAGGCAGTGTGGAGGTGGTGTGGAAGTAGTGTGGAGGTGAGTGTGAAGGCAGTGTGGAGACAGTGTGGAGGTAGTGTGGAGGTAGTGTGAGGTGGTTTGGAGGTGGTGTGGAGGCAGTGTGGAGGCATTGTGGAGGTAGTGGGGGGGCGGTGGAGGCGGTGTGGGTGCAGTGTGAGGCAGTGTGGAGGTGGTTTGGAGGTGGTGTGGGGGCAGTGTGAGGCGGTGTGGGTGCAGTGTGGAGGCAGTGTGGAGGCAGTGTGGAGGCAGTGTGGAGGCAGTGTGAAAGCAGTGTGGGAGGCAGTGTGAGGCAGTGTGGGTAGTGTGGGGGTGGTGTGGAGGCGGTGTGGGGGCAGTGTGGAGGCAGTGTGGAGGCAGTGTGGAGGTAGTGTGGAGGTGGTTTGGAGGTGGTTTGTGGAGGCGGTGTGGGGGCAGTGTGGAGGCAGTGTGGAGGCAGTGTGAAAGCAGTGTGAAAGGCAGTGTGGGGGCAGTGTGGAGGTAGTGTGAAGGCAGTGTGGAGGAAGTGGGGGCTGTGTGGAGGTGGTGTGGGGGCAGTGTGGAGGCAGTGGGGGCAGTGTGGAGGTAGTGGGGCAGTGTGGAGGGGGTGTGGAGGCAGTGTGGAGGTGAAGGCAGTGGGGGCTGTGTGGAGGTGGTGTGGGGGCAGTGTGGAGGTGGTGTGGGGGCAGTGTGGAGGCAGTGTGAAAGCAGTGTGAAGGAAGTGTGGAGGCAGTGTGGAGGTAGTGTGGAAGCAGTGTGAAGGCAGAGTGGAGGCAGTGTGGAGACAGTGTGGAGGTAGTGTGGAGGTAGTGTGGAGGCGGTGTGGAGGTGGTGTGGAGGCAGTGTGGAGGTAGTGTGGAGGTAGTGTGGGGGCGGTGTGGAGGCGGTGTGGGGGCAGTGTGGAGGCAGTGTGGAGGCAGTGTGGAGGTAGTGTGGAGGTGGTTTGGAGGTGGTGTGGGGGCAGTGTGGAGGCGGTGTGGGGGCAGTGTGGAGGCAGTGTGGAGGCAGTGTGAAAGCAGTGTGGAGGCAGTGTGGGGGCAGTGTGGAGGTAGTGTGAAGGCAGTGTGGAGGAAGTGTGGGGGCTGTGTGGAGGTGGTGTGGGGGCAGTGTGGAGGTAGTGTGGTGGTAGTGTGGAGGTAGTGTGGAGGTAGTGTGGAGGTGGTGTGGAGGTAGTGTGGAGGTAGTGTGGAGGTAGTGTGGAGGTGGTGTGGAGGTAGTGTGGAGGTGGTGTGAAAGCAGTGTGGAGGCAGTGTGGAGGCAGTGTGGAGGTAGTGTGGAGAGTAGGCGGTGTGGGGGCAGTGTGGTTTGGAGGTGGTTTGGAGGTGGTGTGGGGGCAGTGTGGAGGCGGTGTGGGTGCAGTGTGGAGGCAGTGTGGAGGCAGTGTGAAAGCAGTGTGAAGGCAGTGTGGAGGCAGTGTGGAGGTACAATTGTGGGGGGTGGTGTGGAGGCGGTGTGGGGCAGTGTGGAGGCAGTGTGGAGGCAGTGTGGAGGTAGTGTGGAGGTGGTTTGGAGGTGGTTTGGAGGTGGTGTGGGGGCAGTGTGGAGGCAGTGTGGGTGCAGTGTGGAGGCAGTGTGGAGGCAGTGTGAAAGCAGTGTGAAGGCAGTGTGGAGGCAGTGTGGAGGTAGTGTGGGGGGTGGTTTTGGAGGTGGTGTGGGGGGCAGTGGAGGCGGTGTGGGGGCAGTGTGGAGGCAGTGTGGAGGCAGTGTGAAAGCAGTGTGAAGGCAGTGTGGGGCAGTGTGGTAGTGTGAGGCAGTGTGGAGGAAGTGTAGGGGCTGTGTAGGGAGGTGGTGTGGGGGCAGTGTGGAAGCGGTGTGGGGGCAGTGTGGAGGTAGTGTGGAGGTGGTGTGGAGGTGGTGTGGAGGTAGTGTGGAGGTGGTGTGAAGGCAGTGTGGAGGCGGTGTGGGGCAGTGTGGGTAGTGTGGAGGTGGTGTGGAGGTGGTGTGGAGGTGGTGTGAAGGCAGTGTGGAGGTAGTGTGGAGGTAGTGTGGAGGTGGTTTGGAGGCAGTGTGAAGGCAGTGTGGAGGCATTGTGGAGGTAGTGTGGGGCAGTGTGGAGGCGGTGTGGGTGCAGTGTGGAGGTAGTGTGGAGGTGGTTTGGAGGTGGTGTGGGGGCAGTGTGGAGGCGGTGTGGGTGCAGTGGGGAGGCAGTGTGGAGGCAGTGTGAAAGCAGTGTGAAGGCAGTGTGGAGGCAGTGTGGAGGTAGTGTGGGGGCGGTGTGGAGGCGGTGTGGGGGCAGCGTGGAGGCAGTGTGGAGGCAGTGTGGAGGCAGTGTGGAGGCAGTGTGAAAGCAGTGTGAAGGCAGTGTGGAGGCAGTGTGGAGGTAGTGTGGGGGTGGTTTGGAGGTGGTGTGGGGGCAGTGTGGAGGCGGTGTGGGGGCAGTGTGGAGGCAGTGTGGAGGCAGTGTGAAAGCAGTGTGAAGGCAGTGTGGGGGTGGTGTGGGGGTGGTGTGGAGGTAGTGTGAAGGCAGTGTGGAGGCGGTGTGGGGGCAGTGTGGAGGTAGTGTGGAGGTGGTGTGGAGGTAGTGTGGAGGTGGTGTGAAGGCAGTGTGGAGGCGGTGTGGGGGCAGTGTGGAGGTAGTGTGGAGGTGGTGTGGAGGTGGTGTGGAGGTGGTGTGAGGGCAGTGTGGAGGTAGTGTGGAGGTAGTGTGGAGGTGGTTTGGAGGCAGTGTGAAGGCAGTGTGGAGGCATTGTGGAGGTAGTGTGGGGGCAGTGTGGATGCGGTGTGGGTGCAGTGTGGAGGTAGTGTGGAGGTGGTTTGGAGGTGGTGTGGGGGCAGTGTGGAGGCGGTGTGGGTGCAGTGGGGAGGCAGTGGAGGCAGTGTGAAAGCAGTGTGAAGGCAGTGTGGAGGCAGTGTGGAGGTAGTGTGGGGGCGGTGTGGAGGCGGTGTGGGGCAGTGTGGAGGCAGTGTGGAGGTAGTGTGGAGGTGGTTTGGAGGTGGTGTGGGGGCAGTGTGGAGGCGGTGTGGGGGGCAGTGTGGAGGCAGTGTGGAGGCAGTGTGAAAGCAGTGTGAAGGCAGTGTGGGGGGCAGTGTGGAGGTAGTGTGAAGGCAGTGTGGAGGAAGTGTGGGGGCTGTGTGGAGGTGGTGTGGGGGCAGTGTGGAGGCGGTGTGGGGGCAGTGTGGAGGTAGTGTGGAGGTGGTGTGGAGGGGGTGTGGAGGTAGTGTGGAGGTGGTGTGAAGGCAGTGTGGAGGCGGTGTGGGGGCAGTGTGGAGTAGTGTGGAGGTGGTGTGGGGGCAGTGTGGAGGCAGTGTGAAAGCAGTGTGAAGGAAGTGTGGAGGCAGTGTGGAGGTAGTGTGGAAGCAGTGTGAAGGCAGAGTGGAGGCAGTGTGGAGGCAGTATGGAGGTAGTGTGGAGGTGGTGTGGAGGCGGTGTGGAGGCGGTTTGGAGGTGGTGTGGAGGTAGTGTGGAGGTGGTGTGAAGGCAGTTTGGAGGCAGTGTGAAGGCAGTGTGGAGGTAGTGTGGAGGTAGTGTGGAGGTAGTGCGGAGGTGGTGTGGAGGCAGTTTGGAGGCAGTGTGAAGGCAGTGTGGAGGTAGTGTGGAGGTGGTGTGGAGGTGGTGTGGAGGTAGTGTGGAGGTGGTGTGAAGGCAGTGTGGAGGTAGTGTGGAGGTAGTGTGGAGGTAGTGTGGAGGTGGTTTGGAGGCAGTGTGAAGGCAGTGTGGAGGCATTGTGGAGGTAGTGTGGGGGCAGTGTGGAGGTGGTGTGGGTGCAGTGTGGAGGCAGTGTGGAGGAAGTGTGGAGGTAGTTTGGGGGCAGTGTGGAGGCGGTGTGGGGGCAGTGTGGAGGTAGTGTGGAGGTAGTGTGAAGGCAGTGTGGAGGAAGTGTGGGGGGCTGTGTGGAGGTGGTGTGGGGCAGTGTGGAGGAGGTGGTGTGGGGGGCAGTGTGGAGGTAGTGTGGAGGTGGTGTGGAGGGGGTGTGGAGGTAGTGTGGAGGTGGTGTGAAGGCAGTGTGGAGGCGGTGTGGGGGCAGTGGAGGTAGTGTGGAGGTGGTGTGGGGGCAGTGTGGAGGCAGTGTGAAAGCAGTGTGAAGGAAGTGTGGAGGCAGTGTGGAGGTAGTGTGGAAACGGTGTGAGAAGGCAGAGTGGGCAGTGTGGAGGCAGTATGGAGGTAGTGTGGAGGTGGTGTGGAGGCGGTGTGGAGGCGGTGTGGAGGTGGTGTGGAGGTAGTGTGGAGGTGGTGTGAAGGCAGTGTGGAGGCAGTGTGGAGGCAGTGTGGAGGTAGTGTGGAGGTAGTGTGGAGGTAGTGTGGAGGTGGTGTGGAGGCAGTTTGGAGGCAGTGTGAAGGCAGTGTGGAGGTAGTGTGGAGGTGGTGTGGAGGTAGTGTGGAGGTGTGGAGGCAGTGTGGAGGTAGTGTGGAGGTGGTGTGGAGGCAGTGTGGAGGCAGTGTGGAGGCATTGTGGAGGTAGTGTGGGGGCAGTGTGGAGGTGGTGTGGGTGCAGTGTGGAGGCAGTGTGGAGGAAGTGTGGAGGTAGTTTGGGGGCAGTGTGGAGGCGGTGTGGGGGCAGTGTGGAGGTAGTGTGGAGGTAGTGTGGAGGTGGTTTGGAGGCAGTGTGAAGGCAGTGTGGAGGCATTGTGGAGGTAGTGTGGGGGCAGTGTGGAGGTGGTGTGGGTGCAGTGTGGAGGCAGTGTGGAGGAAGTGTGGAGGTAGTTTGGGGGCAGTGTGGAGGCGGTGTGGGGGCAGTGTGGAGGCGGTGTGGGTGCAGTGTGGAGGCAGTGTGGAGGCAGTGTGAAAGCAGTGTGAAGGCAGTGTGGAGGCAGTGTGGAGGTAGTGTGGGGGCGGTGTGGAGGCGGTGTGGGGGCAGTGTGGAGGCAGTGTGGAGGCAGTGTGGAGGTAGTGTGGAGGTGGTTTGGAGGTGGTGTGGGGGCAGTGTGGAGGCGGTGTGGGGGCAGTGTGGAGGCAGTGTGGAGGCAGTGTGAAAGCAGTGTGAAGGCAGTGTGGCGGCAGTGTGGAGGTAGTGTGAAGGCAGTGTGAGGAAGTGTGGGGGGGCTGTGTGGAGGTGGTGGGTGGGGGCAGTGTGGGAGGTGAGGGAGTGTGGGGCAGTGTGGAGGCGGTGTGGGGGTGGCAGTGTGGAGGCAGTGTGGGAGGCAGTGTGGAGGGGTGAGTGTGGAGGCAGTGTGGAGGTAG
>NW_025751916.1:0-13947 GCF_021184085.1 Oncorhynchus gorbuscha | reverse complement strand
CAGTGTGATTGTATATATACCCTACCATACAGTGTGATTGTATATATACAGTGTGATTGTATATATACCCTACCATACAGTGTGATTGTATATATACCCTACCATACAGTGTGATTATTGTATATATACCCTACCATCACAGTGTGATGTATATATACCCTACCATACAGTGTGATTGTATATATACCCTACCATACAGTGTGATTGTATATATATACCCTACCATACAGTGTGATTGTATATATACAGTGTGATTGTGTGATTGTATATATACCCTACCATGCAGTGTGATTGTATATACCCTACCATACAGTGTGATTGTATATATACCCTGCCATACAGTGTGATTGTATATATACCCTACCATACAGTGTGATTGTATATATACAGTGTGATTGTATATACCCTGCCATGCATGTGATTGTATATATACAGTACAGTGATTTGTATATATACCCTACCATACAGTGTGATTGTATATATACCCTACCATGCAGTGTGATTGTATATATACCCTACCATACAGTGTGATTGTATTGTGTGATTGTATATATATACCATACAGTGTGATTGTATATATACCCTACCATACAGTGTGATTGTATATGATTGTATATATATACCCTACCATACAGATGTGATTGTATATATACCCTACCATACAGTGTGATTGTATATATACCATGCCATACAGTGTGATTGTATATATACCCTACCATACAGTGTGATTGTATATATTGTATACCCTACAATACAGTGTGATTGTATATACAGTGTGATTGTATATAAACCCTGCCATACAGTGTGATTGTATATATACCCTACCATACAGTGTGATTGTATATATACCCTACCCATACAGTGTGATTGTATATATACCCTACCATACAGTGTGATTGTATATATACCCTACCATACAGTGTGATTGTATATATACCCTCCATACAGTGTGATTGTATATATACCTACCATACAGTGTGATTGTATATATACAGTGTGATTGTATATATGCCCTGCCATACAGTGTGATTGTATATATACCCTACCATACAGTGTGATTGTATATATACCCTACCATACAGTGTGATTGTATATATACCCTACCATACAGTGTGATTGTATATATACCCTACCATACAGTGTGATTGTATATATACCCTGCCATACAGTGTGATTGTATATATACACCATACAGTGTGATTGTATATATACCCTACCATACAGTGTGATTGTATATATACAGTGTGATTGTATATATACCCTACCACATACAGTGTGATTGTATATATACCCTACCATACAGTGTGATTGTATATATACCTATATACAGTGTGATTGTATATATACCCTACCATACAGTGTGATTGTATATATACCCAGTGTGATTGTATATATACCCTATACCATTGTATATATACCCTACAGTGTGATTGTATATATACCCTACCATACAGTGTGATTGTATATATACCCTACCATACAGTGTGATTGTATATATACCCTACCATGCAGTGTGATTGTATATATACCCTACAGTGTGATTGTATATATACCCTACCATACAGTGTGATTGTATATATACCCTACCATACAGTGTGATTGTATATATACCCTACCATACAGTGTGATTGTATATATACCCTACCATATTGTAGTGTGATTGTATATATACCCTACCATGCAGTGTGATTGTATATATACACCATGCAGTGTGATTGTATATATACCCTACCATACAGTGTGATTGTATATCCAGTGTGACCCTACCATGTGTGATTGTATATATACCCTACCATACAGTGTGATTGTATATATACTACCATACAGCCATACAGTGTGATTGTATATATACCCTACATACAGTGTGATTGGCATATATACCCTACCATACAGTGTGATTGTATATATACCCTACCATGTGATTGTATGTATGTACAGTGTGATTGTATATATACAGTGTGATTGTATATATACCCTACCATACAGTGTGATTGTATATATACCCTACCATACAGTGTGATTGTATATATACCATACCATACAGTGTGATTGTATATATACCCTACCATACAGTGTGATTGTATATATACCCTACCATACAGTGTGATTGTATATATACCCATGCAGTGTGATTGTATATATACCCTACCATGCAGTGTGATTGTATATATACCCTACCATACAGTGTGATTGTATATATACCCTACCATACAGTGTGATTGTATATATACCCTGTGATTGTATATATATATAACCATACAGTGTGATTGTATATATATACCATACAGTGTGATTGTATATATACCCTACCATGCAGTGTGATTGTATATATACCCATGCAGTGTGATTGTATATATATCCTACCATACAGTGTGATTGTATATATACCCTACCATGCAGTGTGATTGTATATATATAGCCCTACCATACAGTGTGATTGTATATACCCCTACCATGCAGTGTGATTGTATATATACCCTACCATACAGTGTGATTGTATATATACAGTGTGATTGTATATACTACCATACAGTGTGATTGTATATATACCCTACCATACAGTGTGATTGTATATATACAGTGTGATTGTATATAAACCCTACCATACAGTGTGATTGTATATATACCCTACCATGCAGTGTGATTGTATATATACCCTACCATACAGTGTGATTGTATATATACAGTGTGATTGTATATATACCCTACCATACAGTGTGATTGTATATATACACCATACAGTGTGATTGTATATATACCATACCATACAGTGTGATTGTATATATACCCTACCATACAGTGTGATTGTATATATACCCTACCATACAGTGTGATTGTATATATACCCTACCATGTGTGAGTGTGATTGTATATATACCCTACCATACAGTGTGATTGTATATATATAACCCCATACAGTGTGATTGTATATAGTGTGATTGTATATATACCCTACCATACAGTGTGATTGTATATATACCCTAGTGTGATTGTATATATAGCCTACCATACAGTGTGATTGTATATATACCCTACCATACAGTGTGATTGTATATATACCCTACCATGCAGTGTGATTGTATATATATATAACCTACCATACAGTGTGATTGTATATACAGTGTGATTGTATATATACCCTACAGTGTGATTGTATATATATACCCTACCATACAGTGTGATTGTATATATACACCATACAGTGTGATTGTATATATAGCCTACCATACAGTGTGATTGTATATATACCCTACCATACAGTGTGATTGTATATATACCCTACCATGCAGTGTGATTGTATATATACCCTACCATACAGTGTGATTGTATATATACCCTGCCATACAGTGTGATTGTATATATACCCTACCATGCAGTGTGATTGTATATATACCCTACCATACAGTGTGATTGTATATATACCCTACCATACAGTGTGATTGTATATATACCCTACCATACAGTGTGATTGTATATATACCCTACAGTGTGATTGTATATATACCCTACCATACAGTGTGATTGTATATGTGTGATTGTATATATACCCTACCATACAGTGTGATTGTATATATACCCTACCATACAGTGTGATTGTATATATACAGTGTGATTGTATATATACCCTACCATACAGTGTGATTGTATATATACCCTACCATACAGTGTGATTGTATATATACCCTACAGTGTGATTGTATATATAGCCTACCATGCAGTGTGATTGTACCCTATATTGTATATACCTACCATGCAGTGTGATTGTATATATACCCTACCATACAGTGTGATTGTATATATATATAACCCTACCATACAGTGTGATTGTATATATACCCTACCATACAGTGTGATTGTATATATACCCTACCATACAGTGTGATTGTATATATACCCTACCATATATACAGTGTGATTGTATATATACCCTACCATACAGTGTGATTGTATATATACCCTACCATGCAGTGTGATTGTATATATACCCTACCATACCATACAGTGTGATTGTATATATACCTACCTACAGTGTGATTGTATATATACCCTACCACAGTGTGATTGTATATATATACCCTACCATGCAGTGTGATTGTATATATACCCTACCATACAGTGTGATTGTATATATATACCCTACCATACAGTGTGATTGTATATATACCCTACCATACAGTGTGATTGTATATATAGCCTACCATGCAGTGTGATTGTATATATACCCTACCATACAGTGTGATTGTATATATACCCTACCATACAGTGTGATTGTATATATACCCTACCATACAGTGTGATTGTATATATACCCTACCATACAGTGTGATTGTATATATACCCTACCATACAGTGTGATTGTATATATACCCTACCATACAGTGTGATTGTATATATACCCTACCATACAGTGTGATTGTATATATATATAACCTGCCATACAGTGTGATTGTATATATACCAGTGCTGATTGTATATACCCTACCATACAGTGTGATTGTATATATACCCTACCATACAGTGTGATTGTATATATATACCCTACCATACAGTGTGATTGTATATATACCCTACCATGCAGTGTGATTGTATATATACCCTACCATACAGTGTGATTGTATATATACAGTCCTGATTGTATATACCCTACCATACAGTGTGATTGTATATATATACCCTACAATACAGTGTGATTGTATATATACCCTACCATACAGTGTGATTGTATATATACCCTACCATGCAGTGTGATTGTATATATATACCCTACCATACAGTGTGATTGTATATATACAGTGTGATTGTATATATACCCTACCATACAGTGTGATTGTATATATACCCTGCCATACAGTGTGATTGTATATATACCCTACAATACAGTGTGATTGTATATATACCCTACCATACAGTGTGATTGTATATATACCCTACCATACAGTGTGATTGCCATACAGTATTGTATATATACCCTACCATACAGTGTGATTGTATATATACCCTACCATACAGTGTGATTGTATATATACCCTGATTGTATATGCCCTACCATACAGTGTGATTGTATATATACCCTACCATGCAGTGTGATTGTATATATACCCTACCATACAGTGTGATTGTATATATACCCTGCCATACAGTGTGATTGTATATATACCCTACCATACAGTGTGATTGTATATATACAGTCTGATTGTATAACCTACCATACAGTGTGATTGTATATACCCTACCATGCAGTGTGATTGTATATATACCCTACCATACAGTGTGATTGTATATATACCCTACCATGCAGTGTGATTGTATATATACCCTACCATACAGTGTGATTGTATATATACCCTACCATGTGTGATTGTATATATACAGTGTGATTGTATATATACCCTACCATACAGTGTGATTGTATATATACCCTACCATACAGTGTGATTGTATATATACCCTACCATACAGTGTGATTGTATATATACCCTATTGCCATACAGTGTGATTGTATATATACCCTACCATACAGTGTGATTGTATATATACAGTGTGATTGTATATATACCCTACCATACAGTGTGATTGTATATATACCCTACCATACAGTGTGATTGTATATATACCCTACCATACAGTGTGATTGTATATATACCCTACCATGTGATTGTATATATACAGTGTGATTGTATATATACCCTACCATACAGTGTGATTGTATATATACCACAGTGTGATTGTATATATACCCTACATACAGTGTGATTGTATATATACCCTACCATACAGTGTGATTGTATATATACAGTGTGATTGTATATATACCTACCATACAGTGTGATTGTATATATATACCATACAGTGTGATTGTATATATACCACCATACAGTGTGATTGTATATATACCCTACCATACACCATACAGTGTGATTATTATATATACAGTGTGATTGTATATATACCCTACCATACAGTGTGATTGTATATATACCCTACCATACAGTGTGATTGTATATATACCCTACCATGCAGTGTGATTGTATATATACCCTACCATACAGTGTGATTGTATATATACCCTATTGTATATATACCATACAGTGTGATTGTATATATACCCTACCATACAGTGTGATTGTATATATACAGTGTGATTGTATATATACCCTACCATACAGTGTGATTGTATATATACAGTGTGATTGTGTGATTGTATATACCCTACCATACAGTGTGATTGTATATATACCCTACCATACAGTGTGATTGTATATATACCCTACCATACAGTGTGATTGTATATATACCCTACCATACAGTGTGATTGTATATATACAGTGTGATTGTATATATACCCTACGAATAATGATTGTATGTATACCCTACCATACAGTGTGATTGTATATATACCCTACCATACAGTGTGATTGTATATATACCTACCATACAGTGTGATTGTATATATACCCTGCCATACAGTGTGATTGTATATATACCCTACCATGCAGTGTGATTGTATATATACCATACCATACAGTGTGATTGATTGTATATATACCCTACCATACAGTGTGATTGTATATATACCCTGCCATACAGTGTGATTGTATATATACCCTACCATACAGTGTGATTGTATATATACCCTACCATACAGTGTGATTGTATATATACCCTGCCATACAGTGTGATTGTATATATACCCTACCATACAGTGTGATTGTATATATACCCTACCATACAGTGTGATTGTATATATGCCCTACCATACAGTGTGATTGTATATATACCCTACCATACAGTGTGATTGTATATATACCCCTACCATACAGTGTGATTGTATATATACCATACAGTGTGATTGTATATATACCCTACCATACAGTGTGATTGTATATATACCCTACCATACAGTGTGATTGTATATATACCCTACCATACAGTGTGATTGTATATATACCCTTGTATATACCCTGCCGCAGTGTGATTGTATATATACCCTACCATACAGTGTGATTGTATATATACCCTACCATACAGTGTGATTGTATATATACCCTACCATACAGTGTGATTGTATATATACCCTACCATACAGTGTGATTGTATATATACAGTGTGATTGTATATATACCTACCATACAGTGTGATTGTATATATACCCTACCATGTGTGATTGTATATATACCATACAGTGTGATTGTATATATACCCTACCATACAGTGTGATTGTATATATATACCCTACCATACAGTGTGATTGTATATAGCCTACCATGTGATTGTATATATACCCTACCATACAGTGTGATTGTATATATACCCTACCATACAGTGTGATTGTATATATACCCTACCATACAGTGTGATTGTATATATACCCTACCATACAGTGTGATTGTATATATACCCTACCATACAGTGTGATTGTATATATACCCTACCATACAGTGTGATTGTATATATACAGTGTGATTGTATATATACCCTACCATGCAGTGTGATTGTATATATACCCTACCATACAGTGTGATTGTATATATACCCTACCATACAGTGTGATTGTATATATACCCTGCCATACAGTGTGATTGTATATATACCCTACCATACAGTGTGATTGTATATACCCCTACCATACAGTGTGATTGTATATATACAGTGTGATTGTATATATGACCATACAGTGTGATTGTATATATACCTACCATACAGTGTGATTGTATATATACCCTACCATACCAGTGTGATTGTATATATACCCTACCATACAGTGTGATTGTATATATATATAACCTGCCATACAGTGTGATTGTATATATACCCTACCATACAGTGTGATTGTATATATACAGTGTGATTGTATATATACCCTACCATACAGTGTGATTGTATATATACCCTACCATACAGTGTGATTGTATATATACCCTACAGTGTGACCATACAGTGTGATTGTATATATACCCTACCATGCAGTGTGATTGTATATATACCCTGTGATTGTATATATATAACCATACAGTGTGATTGTATATATACCCTACCATGCTACCATACAGTGTGATTGTATATATACCCTACCATACAGTGTGATTGTATATATACCCTACCATACAGTGTGATTGTATATATACCCTACCATACAGTGTGATTGTATATATACCCTACCATACAGTGTGATTGTATATATACCCCTACCATACAGTGTGATTGTATATATACCCTACCATACAGTGTGATTGTATATATACCCTACCATACAGTGTGATTGTATATATACCCTACCATACAGTGTGATTGTATATATACCCTACCATGCAGTGTGATTGTATATACCCTACCATACAGTGTGATTGTATATATACCCTACCATACAGTGTGATTGTATATATACCCTACCATACAGTGTGATTGTATATATACCCTAGTGTGATTGTATATATACCCTATACAGTGTGATTGTATATATACCCTACCATACAGTGTGATTGTATATATACCCTGCCATACAGTGTGATTGTATATATACCATGCCATACAGTGTGATTGTATATATACCCTACCATACAGTGTGATTGTATATATACAGTGTGATTGTATATATACCCTACCATACAGTGTGATTGTATATATACCCTACCATACAGTGTGATTGTATATATACCCTACAGTGTGATTGTATATCTACCCTACCATGCAGTGTGATTGTATATATACCCTACCATACAGTGTGATTGTATATATACAGTGTGATTGTATATATGCCATACAGTGTGATTGTATATATACCCTGCCATACAGTGTGATTGTATATATACCCTACCATACAGTGTGATTGTATATATACCCTACCATACAGTGTGATTGTATATATACCATACAGTGTGATTGTATATATACCCTACCATACAGTGTGATTGTATATATACCCTACCAGTGTGATTGTATATATACCCTACCATGCAGTGTGATTGTATATATAACCTACCATGCAGTGTGATTGTATATATACCCTACCATACAGTGTGATTGTATATATATATAACCTGCCATACAGTGTGATTGTATATATACCCCTACCATGCAGTGTGATTGTATATATACCCTACCATGCAGTGTGATTGTATATATACCCTACCATACAGTGTGATTGTATATATACAGTGTGATTGTATATATACCCTACAGTGTGATTGTATATATACCCTACCATACAGTGTGATTGTATATATACCCTACCATACAGTGTGATTGTATATATACCATGCCATACAGTGTGATTGTATATATACCCTACCATACAGTGTGATTGTATATATACCCTACCATACAGTGTGATTGTATATATACCCTACCATACAGTGTGATTGTATATATACCCTACCATACAGTGTGATTGTATATATACCCTACCATGCAGTGTGATTGTATATATACCCTGCCATACACAGTGTGATTGTATATGCCATACAGTGTGATTGTATATATACCCTACCATACAGTGTGATTGTATATATACCCTACCATACAGTGTGATTGTATATATACCCTACCATACAGTGTGATTGTATATATACCCTGCCATACAGTGTGATTGTATATATATACCCTACAATACAGTGTGATTGTATATATACCAGTGTGATTGTATATAAACCCTGCCATACAGTGTGATTGTATATATACCCTGCCATACAGTGTGATTGTATATATACCCTGCCATACAGTGTGATTGTATATATACCCTACAATACAGTGTGATTGTATATATACATGTGATTGTATATAAACCCTCCATACAGTGTGATTGTATATATACAGTGTGATTGTATATATACCCTGCCATACAGTGTGATTGTATATATACCCTACAATACAGTGTGATTGTATATATACCCTCCATACAGTGTGATTGTATATATACCCTACCATACAGTGTGATTGTATATATACCCTACCGTACAGTGTGATTGTATATATACAGTGTGATTGTATATATACCCTACCATACAGTGTGATTGTATATATACCCTGCCATACAGTGTGATTGTATATATACCCTACCATACAGTGATTGTATATATACAGTGTGATTGTATATATACCCTACAATACAGTGTGATTGTATATATACCCTCCATACAGTGTGATTGTATATATACCCTACCATACAGTGCGATTGTATATATACAGTGAGATTGTATATATACCCTGCCATACAGTGTGATTGTATATATACCCAACCATACAGTGTGATTGTATATATACCCTCCATACAGTGTGATTGTATATATACCACCACATACAGTGATTGTATGTATACCATGCAGTGTGATTTGTATATATACCCTACCATACAGTGTGATTGTATATATGTGATTGTACCCTCCCCAGTGTGATTGTATATATACCCTACCATACAGTGTGATTGTATATATACCCTACCATACAGTGTGATTGTATATATACCCTGCCATACAGTGTGATTGTATATATACCCTACAATACAGTGTGATTGTATATATACAGTGTGATTGTATATAAACCCTGCCATACAGTGTGATTGTATATAAACCCTGCCATACAGTGTGATTGTATATACCCTGCCATACAGTGTGATTGTATATATACCCTACAATACAGTGTGATTGTATATATACAGTGTGATTGTATATAAACCCTGCCATACAGTGTGATTGTATATATACCCTGCCATACAGTGTGATTGTATATATACCCTCCATACAGTGTGATACACCATACCAGTGTGATTGTATATATACAGTGTGATTGTATATAACCACCTGCCATACAGTGTGTGATTGTATATATACCCTCCATACAGTGTGATTGTACATATACCCTGCCATACAGTGTGATTGTATATATACAGTGTGATTGAATATACCCTACCATACAGTGTGATTGTATATACAGTGTGATTGAATATATACCCTACCATACAGTGTGATTGTATATGTGATTGTATATATACCCTACCATACAGTGTGATTGTATATACCCTGCCATACAGTGTGATTGTATATATACCCTACCATACAGTGTGATTGTATATACCTACAGTGTGATTGTATATATACCCTGCCATATCCCAGTGTGATTGTATATATACAGTGTGATTGTATATATACCCTACCATACAGTGTGATTGTATATATACCCCTGCCATACAGTGTGATTGTATATATACCTGCCATACAGTGTGATTGTATATATACCCTACAATACAGTGTGATTGTATATATACCCTGTGATTGTATATAAACCCTGCATATAGTGTGATTGTATATATACCCTCCCATACAGTATGAGTGTATATATACCCTGCCATACAGTGTGATTGTATACAGTGTGATTGAATATATACCCTACCATACAGTGTGATTGTATATATACAGTGATTGAATATATGCCTACCATACAGTGTGTATATATACAGTGTGATTGTATATATACCATGCAGTGTGGGTGTATACCCTGCCATACAGTGTGATTGGCATATATACCACCATACCATGATTGTATATATACAGTGTGATTGTATATATACCCTGCCATACAGTGTGATTGTATATATACAGTGTGATTGTATATATACCCTGCCACAATACAGTGTGATTGTATATATGCCATACAGTGTGATTTTATATACTACCATACAGTGTGATTTATAAACCCTACCATGCAGTGTGATTGTATATATACCCTACCATACAGTGTGATTGTATATACCCTACCATACAGTGTGATTGTATATATACCCTACCATACAGTGTGATTGTATATATACCCTACCATACAGTGTGATTGTATATATACCATATAGTGTGATTGTATATATACCCTCCATACAGTGTGATTGTATATATACCCTGCCATACAGTGTGATTGTATATATACAGTGTGATTGAATATATACCCTACCATACAGTGTGATTGTATATATACAGTGTGATTGAATATATACCCTACCATACAGTGTGATTGTATATATACAGTGTGATTGTATATATACCCTACCATGCAGTGTGATTGTATATACCCTGCCATACAGTGTGATTGTATATATACCCTACCATACAGAGTGATTGTATATATACAGTGTGATTGTATATATACCCTGCCATACAGTGTGATTGTATATATACAGTGTGATTGTATATATGCCCTGCCATACAGTGTGATTGTATATATACCCTGCCATACAGTGTGATTGTATATATACCATACAGAGTGATTGTATATATACAGTGTGATTGTATATATACCCTGCCATACAGTGTGATTGTATATATACCCTGCCATACAGTGTGATTGTATATATACCCTAACATACAGTGTGATTGTATATATACCCTATGTGATTGTATATATACCCTACCATAGTGTGATTGTATATATACCCTGCCATACAGTGTGATTGTATATATACCCTACCATACAGTGTGATTGTATATATACCCTCCATACAGTGTGATTGTATATATACCCTACCATATAGTGTGATTGTATATATACAGTGTGATTGTATATATACCCTACCATACAGTGTGATTGTATATATACCCTACCATACAGTGTGATTGTATATATACAGTGTGATTGTATATATGCCCTACCATACAGTGTGATTGTATATATACCCTGCCATACAGTGTGATTGTATATATACCCTGCCATACAGTGTGATTGTATATATACCCTGCCATACAGTGTGATTGTATATATACCCTACCATACAGTGTGATTGTATATATACAGTGTGATTGTATATATACCCTGCCATACAGTGTGATTGTATATATACAGTGTGATTGTATATATACACAGTGTGATTGTATATATACCCTGCCATACAGTGTGATTGTATATATACAGTGTGATTGTATATATACCAGTGTGATTGTATATATACAGTGTGATTGTATATATACCCTGCCATACAGTGTGATTGTATATATACAGTGTGATTGTATATACACAGTGTGATTGTATATATACCCATAGCCAATTTTAGAGTGTGATTGTATATAGTCAAGGGCCTGAATACTTTCAGAATGATTGTATATGCACCCTACCATACAGTGTGATTCACTATGACACACAGAGCTTACCATGACTGAGCTGTGATTGTATATACCCTACCATGCACACAGTGTGAGTGTATATATGACCACAGAGCTCATGTTTTCAGTGCATTCAGAGCTCAGTGTATTCAGACCCCTTCCCTTTTTCACATTTTATTACGAGCTCAGTGTTTACCATGACACACAGCAGCTCAGTGTTTTACTATGACACCCAGAGCTCAGTGTATTCACTATGACACCCAGAGCTCAGTGTATTCACTATGACACCCAGAGCTCAGTGTATTCACTATGACACCCAGAGCTCAGTGTTTTCACTATGACACCCAGCCGCTGTGGTACAGCAGCGCTCAGTGTTTTCACTATGATACCCAGAGCTCAGTGTATTCACTATGACACCCAGAGCTCAGTGTTTTCCACTGTGACACCCAGAGCTCAGTGTTTTCACTATGACACCCAGAGCTCAGTGTTTTCACTATGACACCCAGAGCTCAGTGTTTTCACTATGACACCCAGAGCTCAGTGTATTCACTATGACACCCAGAGCTCAGTGTATTATCACTATGACACCCAGAGCTCAGTGTTTTCACTATGACACCCAGAGCTCAGTGTTTTCACTATGACACCCAGAGCTCAGTGTTTTCACTATGACACCCAGAGCTCAGTGTTTTCACTATGACACCCAGAGCTCAGTGTTTTCACTATGACACCCAGAGCTCAGTGTTTTCACTATGACACCCAGAGCTCAGTGTATTCACTATGACACCCAGAGCTCAGTGTTTTCACTATGACACCCAGAGCTCAGTGTATTCACTATGACACCCAGAGCTCAGTGTTTTCACTATGACAC
>NW_025751915.1:0-13947 GCF_021184085.1 Oncorhynchus gorbuscha | reverse complement strand
AGAGAGATACAGAGAGATACAGAGAGATATACAGAGAGCTATACAGAGAGATAAAGAGAGAGATAAAGAGATAAAGAGAGAGATAAAGAGAGAGATAGAGAGATACAGAGAGAGATACAGAGAGATACAGAGAGATACAGAGAGAGAGAGAGAGAGATAAAGAGAGAGATAGAGAGATAAAGAGAGAGATAGAGAGAGAATCAGAGAGATAAAGAGAGAGATACAGAGAGATACAGAGAGATACAGAGAGAGATACAGAGAGATATACGGAGAGATACAGAGAGAGAGATAAAGAGAGAGATGAGAGATAAAGAGAGAGATAGAGAGATACAGAGAGATACGAGAGAGATACAGAGAGATATACAGAGATGAGAGAGAGAGATACAGAGAGAGATACAGAGAGATACGGAGAGATACAGAGAGAGAGAGATAAAGAGAGAGATAGAGAGATAAAGAGAGAGATAGAGAGAGAATCAGAGAGAGATACAGAGAGATACAGAGAGAGATACAGAGAGAGATACAGAGAGATACAGAGAGATACAGAGAGAGATACAGAGAGATACAGAGTGAGATACAGAGAGAGATACAGAGAGATACAGAGAGATACAGAGAGAGATACAGAGTGAGATACAGAGTGAGATACAGAGTGAGATACAGAGAGAGATACAGAGATAGATACAGAGAGATACAGAGAGATACAGAGAGATACAGAGAGAGATACAGAGAGAGATACAGAGAGAGATACAGAGAGATATACAGAGAGATACAGAGAGAGAGAGATAAAGAGAGAGATAGAGAGATAAAGAGAGAGATAGAGAGATACAGAGAGATACAGAGAGAGATACAGAGAGATATACAGAGAGATACAGAGAGAGATACAGAGAGAGATACAGAGAGATACGGAGAGATACAGAGAGAGAGAGATAAAGAGAGAGATAGAGAGATAAAGAGAGAGATAGAGAGAGAATCAGAGAGATAAAGAGAGAGATAAAGAGAGAGATACAGGGAGATATAGAGAGATACAGAGAGAGATACAGAGAGATACAGAGAGCGATACAGAGAGAGATACAGAGAGATACAGAGAGATACAGAGAGAGATACAGAGAGATACAGAGAGCGATACAGAGAGATAAAGAGAGAGATAGAGAGAGAATCAGAGAGATAAAGAGAGAGATAAAGAGAGAGATACAGAGAGATACAGAGAGAGATACAGAGAGATAAAGAGAGAGATAAAGAGAGAGATACAGAGAGATACAGAGAGAGATACAGAGAGAGATACAGAGAGATACAGAGAGATACAGAGAGATACAGAGAGCGATGACAGAGAGATATACAGAGATATACAGAGAGAGAGAGAGAGAGATATACAGAGAGAGAGAGATGCAGAGAGATACAGAGAGAGATACAGAGAGAGAGACAGAGAGATACAGAGAGAGATAGAGATAGAAACAGAGAGAGATAAAGAGAGAGATACAGAGAGAGAGAGATGCAGAGATACAGAGAGAGAGAGAGACAGAGAGAATACAGAGATATAGAGAGAGATAAAGAGAGGAAACAGAGAGAGAGATAGAGAGATAGCAGAGATACAGAGAGATAGAGAGAGAGATGCAGAGAGATATACAGAGAGATATGCAGAGAGAGATATAGAGAGACATGGGAGAGATGCAGAGAGATACAGAGAGAGAGAGAGATAAAGAGAGAGAGAGATAGAGAGAGAGAGAGAGAGAGATAGAGAGATAAAGAGAGACATAAAGAGAGAGAGAGAGAGAGAGAGATACAGAGAGATACAGAGAGAGATAGAGAGAGAGATACAGAGAGATACGAGAGATACGGAGATACAGAGAGAGATACAGAGAGCGATACAGAGAGAGATACAGAGAGACAGAGATACAGAGAGATACAGAGAGATATAGAGAGAGAATCAGAGAGATAAAGAGAGATAAAGAGAGATACAGAGAGAGATACAGAGAGATACAGAGAGAGATACAGAGAGAGACAGAGAGAGATACAGAGAGACAGAGATATGCAGAGATACAGAGAGAGAGAGAGAGAGAAAGAGAGAGAGAGAGAGAGATACAGAGAGATACAGAGAGATACAGAGAGAGATACAGAGAGAGAGAGAGAGAGAGAGAGAGAGAGAGAGAGAGAGAGAGAGAGAGAGAGAGAGAGAGATAGGGGGGAAACAGAGAGAGAGAGAGAGATGCAGAGAGATACAGAGAGAGAGAGAGAGAGAGAGAGATACAGAGAGAGAGAGAGAGATGCAGAGAGAGAGAGAGAGAGAGATACAGAGAGAGAGAGAGAGAGATACAGAGAGAGAGAGAGAGATATACAGAGAGAGATACAGAGAGATATACAGAGAGAGATACAGAGAGAGAGAGATATACAGAGATATACAGAGAGATAGAGAGAGATAGAGAGAGAGATAGAGAGAGATACAGAGAGATATACAGAGATATACAGAGAGATAAAGAGAGAGATAAAGAGAGAGATAGAGAGATAAAGAGAGAGATAGAGAGAGATACAGAGAGAGAGAGAGAGATACAGAGAGATATACAGAGAGATACAAAGAGAGAGAGAGAGAGAGATACAGAGAGAGAGAGAGAGAGAAAGATAAAGAGAGAGATAGAGAGAAAGAGAGATAGAGAGATAAAGAGACATAAGAGAGAGAGAGAGAGAGATGCAGAGAGATACAGAGAGAGATACGGAGAGAGATACAGAGAGATACAGAGAGAGATACAGAGAGAGAGAGATACAGAGAGAGAGAGAGAGATGCAGAGAGAGAGAGAGATACAGAGAGAGAGAGACAGAGAGATACAGAGAAATACACAGAAAAAATATATTAAAACAAATTTGGAAGTGATGTAACATCTAGTTATATGAATAACTTGCGAACTGGTTGGCTAATCATATTCAGCTTTCTGCTCTCCAATTGGGTGAACTAGGGTTGCAGAGAGAGTTGAGCAACAAGATGTCGCAGTCTGACTTCTTCATGTCCTGATGTCCTTGGACAAACGCTTATTTCTGAAGAGTAAAACTTAAATGGAAATTAAGTACCTTCTATCTGCCCATGTCCTGTGACAACGATAAACTAGTCACACAGAAACAACTCTAAGGTTTAATTATTCATGATGACTGGGCTAAATCATTGTGGATGAATGGTTTAGTTTTAGTAGTTTTTAGCAGAGGCCTGTTTCGACGCAGTTTCCTGACAGCCTGCTGAACTGCTGAATGGAACAATCAACACGCCTACTACAATGATGCCTAATCATGGACCAGAGGGAGGAAGGGAGGGGTGAAATGGAGTGAGGAGAGGGAGGGGTGAGGAGGGGTGAGGAGAGGTGAGGGGGAGGTGGAGGGGTGAGGCGGGAGGGGTGAGGAGAGGTGAGGGGAAGGGGGGAGGAGAGATGATCTCCCCATCTCTCTGACCCTGTGATCTCCCCATCTCTCTGACCCTGTGATCTCCCCATCTCTCTGACCCTGTGATCTCCCCATCTCTCTGACCCTGTGATCTCCCCATCTCTCTGACCCTGTGATCTCCCCATCTCTCTGACCCTGTGATCTCCCCATCTCTCTGACCCTGTGATCTCCCCATCTCTCCGACCCTGTGATCTCCCCATCTCTCCGACCCTGTGATCTCCCCTTCTCTCCGACCCTGTGATCTCCCCATCTCTCCGACCCTGTGATCTCCCCATCTCTCCGACCCTGTGATCTCCCCATCTCTCCGACCCTGTGATCTCCCCATCTCTCTGACCCTGTGATCTCCCCATCTCTCTGACCCTGTGATCTCCCCATCTCTCCGACCCTGTGATCTCCTTCTCTCCGACCCTGTGATCTCCCCTTCTCTCCGACCCTGTGATCTCCCCTTCTCTCCGACCCTGTGATCTCCCCATCTCTTCGACCCTGTGATCTCCCCATCTCTCCGACCCTGTGATCTCCCCATCTCTCCGACCCTGTGATCTCCCCTTCTCTCCGACCCTGTGATCTCCCCATCTCTCCGACCCTGTGATCTCCCCATCTCTCCGACCCTGTGATCTCCCTTCTCTCCGACCCTGTGATCTCCCCTTCTCTCCGACCCTGTGATCTCCCCTTCTCTCCGACCCTGTGATCTCCCCATCTCTCTGACCCTGTGATCTCCCCATCTCTCCGACCCTGTGATCTCCCCATCTCTCCGACCCTGTGATCTCCCTTCTCTCCGACCCTGTGATCTCCCCATCTCTCCGACCCTGTGATCTCCCCATCTCTCCGACCCTGTGATCTCCCCATCTCTCCGACCCTGTGATCTCCCCTTCTCTCCGACCCTGTGATCTCCCCATCTCTCCGACCCTGTGATCTCCCCATCTCTCCGACCCTGTGATCTCCCCATCTCTCCGACCCTGTGATCTCCCCTTCTCTCCGACCCTGTGATCTCCCCATCTCTCCGACCCTGTGATCTCCCCATCTCTCCGACCCTGTGATCTCCCCATCTCTCCGACCCTGTGATCTCCCCTTCTCTCCGACCCTGTGATCTCCCCATCTCTCTGACCCTGTGATCTCCCCTTCTCTCCGACCCTGTGATCTCCCCATCTCTCCGACCCTGTGATCTCCCCATCTCTCCGACCCTGTGATCTCCCCATCTCTCTGACCCTGTGATCTCCCCATCTCTCCGACCCTGTGATCTCCCCTTCTCTCCGACCCTGTGATCTCCCCATCTCTCCGACCCTGTGATCTCCCCATCTCTCCAGTGCTGTTGTTTCCAACGTACCAGACAAGGTTTATCTCCTGCCTAACTCTCCACCCTACTACTGCCGTGAAGACGGTGCTTGACTGTCAGATGTGTTGATGGGTTGAATGCATTTGACTAACCCTGTATGTTCCTCTTCCAGTAAACACTGACAGACAATACAGATGTATGATCTTAATTAGATCCAGTTTGCTACAGCAGGAAAAATAATCCTGCAGAAACAGGAAATGGGGATTATAATTAATGGGCATTTTTGTCGGGGTTGACACTTCTATCGAAATTCCCCATGTGGAAATTACAAACTGCCCGAAGACTTTTTAAACCTCAAGTACACTAAATATACGGCATTACAGGACAGTTCTCATGCAACAGATCAACAAGATGATCAAAGTAGGATCCTGCATCTGTAGATGGTTTATTCAACAAAATGCATTGGAGTAATTCAAATATTTATCTGTAGGAATTTCCTGCGTTGTGCCTCATACTAAACCAAAATGACCGAAGTGATTGAATTAGGGTGATTTAGTTCCTGTCTCTGTTACTCATTATCCTTAGACGTGTGGGTCTGTGTGTGTGTGTGTGTGTGTGTGTGTGTGTGTGTGTGTGTGTGTGTGTGTGTGTGTGTGTGTGTGTGTGTGTGTGTGTGAGTTGACTCCCTTCCTACACCGTTGTCTCTGCCAACCTTCCTTGACCAGTGGTAGGAGGCGACGAGACAACCTCAGCTGGTGGCTGTGAAAACTCTCTTGAGGTGTGTGAGAGGTGTGTGTGTGTGTGTGTGTGTGTGTGTGTGTGTGTGTGTGTGTGTGTGTGTGTGTGTGTGTGTGTGTGTGTGTGTGTGTGTGTTCATGATTGATGAGCTGGTGAAACTGTAATGTGAAACTCACACTGTCTTGCTAAGGGATGTGAGTCACACTCTTACATTGGAAGACAACATTTACAAGAGAGTTCGACACACACACACACACACACCACACACACCACCACCACACACCTACCACCACACCACACACACCACCTACACACACACACACCACCACACACACACACACACACACACACAGGCACAGGCACACACACACACACATTGGGAGCTTTACAGACAACAAAAATTGCTGGAGTTATCGGACCACATCGCACTAAGGTGTTGCCATGTCAACCAGTTCATCAGCGGACAGCTGGCAAAGAAAAAGAAACAAATGTTCTGGTGAGGTAAGATACAGAGGGGTCTGGAAACACGTATGCTGAGGAGACACACACACACACACACACACACACACACACACACACACACACACACACACACACACACACACACACACACACACACACACACACACACACACACACACACACACACACACACACACACACAGCGACACACAGGGACACACACACAGGGACACACACACACATACACACACACACACACACACACACACACACACACACACACACACACAGGGAGACAGAATGGAAGTAGATATAATATCATCATAGAGATGAGAAAGACTCTAAATCACACCACACACACACACACACACACACACACACACACACACACACACACACACACACACACACACACACACACACACACACACACACACACACACACACACACACACACACACACACACACACACACACACACACACACACACACACACACACACCTGGGCCAAAAACGCGCTCACCTGTTAGATTCGTTTTCATTAGAGATGAAATGTAAACATTCGCGAAGGCGAGACTAGCACTGCAGCGGGAATATTGATAAACAAACAACCGTGACCAAAACAACAACAAAAACAACAGACGGTTACCGAGACGCTGATGATGTTATTTCATACTGGTCTTCCGATGGAGGGATAAAGGGAGGGAGGAGATGAAGAGAGAAAGAGAGAGACAACAAGGAAGGATGCTTTTCTCTCCTCTCCTCTCCTCTCCTCTCCTCTCCTCTCCTCTCCTCTCCTCTCCTCTCCTCTCCTCTCCTCTCCTCTCCTCTCCTCTCCTCTCCTCTCCTCTCCTCTCCTCTCCTCTCCTCTCCTCTCCTCTCCTCTACTTGTCTTTTTCCTATGTTCCTCCTCTCCTCTCCTCTCATCTCCTCTCCTCTCCTCTCCTCTCCTCTCCTCTCCTCTCCTCTCCTCTCCTCTCCTCTCCTCTCCTCTCCTCTCCTCTCCTCTCCTCTCCTCTCCTCTCCTCTCCTCTCCTCTCCTCTCCTCTCCTCTCCTCTCCTCTCCTTGTCTTTTTTCCGATGTTCCTCCTCTCCTCTCCTCTCCTCTCATCTCCTCTCCTCTCCTCTCCTCTCCTCTCCTCTCCTCTCCTCTCCTCTCCTCTCCTTTCCTCTCCTCTCCTCTCCTCTCCTCTCCTCTCATTGTCTCTTTTCCTATGTTCCTCTCCTCTCCTCTCCTCTCCTCTCCTCTCCTCTCCTCTCCTCTCCTCTCCTCTCCTCTCCTCTCCTCTCCTCTCCTCTCCTCTCCTCTCCTCTCCTCTCCTCTCCTCTCCTCTCCTCTCCTCTAGTTTTCTATCTTGGGGAGGCTTGTTCAGGAATGTGACTATCCCTGGTTTACATTTCTGCTGGATCCTACAACAACTAGTTGTGGTTTGGAGTACACACACACACACGCACACACGCACACACGCACACACAAATGCATGCACACACACACACACAAACACACACACCGTAACGACTACTGGTTGTGGCTTGTTTGCAGCAGATGTTTTGGAGGAAAAGATTTATGTCCATTGTGTGTGTGTGTGTGTGTGTGTGTGTGTGTGTGTGTGTGTGTGTGTGTGCGCGTGCGCGCGTGTGTGTGTACTATCCCACCAACAATCGCCTCTGCTCTGATCGGTCTGGAATGATCCCAGTCTGATTGTCCTCAGAAGAGACGAGATGCCAGGGGAAAGAAAGAGAGAGAGAAACAGAGAAACAGAATATAGAGAAACAGATAAACAGAATAGAGAGAAACAGAATAGAGAGAAACAGAATAGAGAGAAACAGAATATAGAGAAACAGAGAAACAGAATAGAGAGAAACAGAGAAACAGAATAGAGAGAAACAGAATAGAGAGAAACGGAATAGAGAGAAACAGAATAGAGAGAAACAGAATAGAGAGAAACAGAATAGAGAGAAACAGAATAGAGAGAAACAGAGAAACAGAATAGAGAGAAACAGAATAGAGAGAAACAGAATAGAGAGAAACAGAATAGAGAGAAACAGAATAGAGAGAAACAGAATAGAGAGAAACAGAATAGAGAGAAACATAGAAACAGAATAGAGACAAACAGAATAGAGAGAAACAGAACAGAGAGAAACAGAGAAACAGAATAGAGAGAAAACGAAATAGAGAGAAACAGAATAGAGAGAAACAGAGAAACAGAATATAGAGAAACAGAATAGAGAGAACCAGAATAGAGAGAAACATAATAGAGAGAAACAGAGAAACAGAATAGAGAGAAACAGAATAGAGAGAAACAGAATAGAGAGAAACAGAAAAACAGAATAGAGAGAAACATAATAGAGAGAAACAGAATAGAGAGAAACAGAATAGAGAGAAACAGAGAAACAGAATAGAGAGAAAACGAAATAGAGAGAAACAGAATAGAGAGAAACAGAGAAACAGAATATAGAGAAACAGAATAGAGAGAACCAGAATAGAGAGAAACATAATAGAGAGAAACAGAGAAACAGAATAGAGAGAAACAGAATAGAGAGAAACAGAATAGAGAGAAACAGAGAAACAGAATAGAGAGAAACAGAATAGAGAGAAACATAATAGAGAGAAACAGAATAGAGAGAAACAGAGAAACAGAATAGAGAGAAACAGAATAGAGAGAAACAGAATAGAGAGAAACAGAATAGAGAGAAACAGAGAAACAGAATAGATAGAAACAGAGAAACATAATAGAGAGAAACAGAATAGAGAGAAACAGAGAAACAGAATAGAGAGAAACAGAACAGAGAGAAACAGAATAGAGAGAAACAGAGAAATAGAATAGAGAGAAACAGAGAAACAGAATAGAGAGAAACAGAATAGAGAGAAACAGAATATAGAGAAACAGAATAGAGAGAAACAGAATAGAGAGAAACAGAGAAACAGAATAGAGAGAAACATAATAGAGAGAAACAGAATAGAGAGAAACAGAATAGAGAGAAACAGAATAGAGAGAAACAGAATAGAGAGAAACAGAGAAACAGAATAGATAGAAACAGAGAAACAGAATAGAGAGAAACAGAATAGAGAGAAACAGAATAGAGAGAAACAGAATAGAGAGAAACAGAGAAACAGAATAGAGAGAAACAGAACAGAGAGAAACAGAATAGAGAGAAACAGAGAAACAGAATAGAGAGAAACAGAGAAACAGAATAGAGAGAAACAGAATAAAGAGAAACAGAATAGAGAGAAACAGAGAAACAGAATAGAGAGAAACAGAATAGAGAGAGACAGAATAGAGAGAAACAGAATAGAGAGAAACAGAATAGAGAGAAACAGAGAAACAGAATAGATAGAAACAGAGAAACAGAATAGAGAGAAACAGAATAGAGAGAAACAGAATAGAGAGAAACAGAATATAGAGAAACAAAATAGAGAGAAACAGAGAAACAGAATAGAGAGAAACAGAATAGAGAGAGACAGAATAGAGAGAAACAGAGAAACAGAATAGAGAGAAACAGAATAGAGAGAAACAGAGAAACAGAATAGAGAGAAACAGAATAGAGAGAAACAGAGAAACAGAATAGAGAGAAACAGAATAGAGAGAAACAGAGAAACAGAATAGAGAGAAACAGAATAGAGAGAAACAGAATAGAGAGAAACAGAATATAGAGAAACAGAATAGAGAGAAACAGAGAAACAGAATAGAGAGAAACAGAATAAGAGAGAAACAGAGAAACAGAATAGAGAGAAACAGAGAAACAGAATAGAGAGAAACAGAATAGAGAGAAACAGAGACACAGAACAGAGAGAAACAGAATAGAGAGAAACAGAATATAGAGAAACAGAATAGAGAGAAACAGAATAGAGAGAAACAGAATAGAGAGAAACAGAATAGAGAGAAACAGAATAGCGAGAAACAGAATAGAGAGAAGCAGAATAGAGAGAAACAGAGAAACAGAATTGAGAGAAACAGAATAGAGAGAAACAGAATAGAGAGAAACAGAATAGAGAGAAACAGAATAGAGAGAAACAGAATAGAGAGATACAGAATAGAGAGAAACAGAATAGAGAGAAACAGAATAGAGAGATACAGAATAGAGAGAAACAGAATAGAGAGAAACAGAGAAACAGAATAGAGAGAAACAGAATAGAGAGAAACAGAATATAGAGAAACAGAATAGAGAGAAACAGAATAGAGAGAAACAGAATAGAGAGAAACAGAATAGAGAGATACAGAATAGAGAGAAACAGAATAGAGAGAAACAGAGAAACAGAATAGAGAGAAACAGAATAGAGAGAAACAGAATATAGAGAAACAGAATAGAGAGAAACAGAATAGAGAGAAACAGAATAGCGAGAAACAGAATAGAGAGAAACAGAGAAACAGAATAGAGAGAAACAGAATAGAGAGAAACAGAATAGAGAGAAACAGAGAAACAGAATAGAGAGAAACAGAATAGAGAAAAACAGAATAGAGAGAGAGAAAGAAAATGATTGACAGATGAAGACGGAGAGAGAATTGAATGCAAAGCAAATGTCTGGGTTTGGGAATCTGGGATTGGGAATATATTTTAGATTGTCCACATATCTTGGATTGGAAATACATTTGGGATTGGGAATATTTCTGAGATTATGAATACATTTTAGATTGGGAATATATCTGGGATTGGGAATATATTTGGGATTGTTCATACATCTGGGATTGGGAATATATCTGGGATTGGGAATATATCTGGGATTGGGAATACATCTGAGATTGGGAATACATCTGGGATTGGGAATACATCTGGGATTGGGAATACATCTGGGATTGGGAATATATCTGTGATTGGGAATACATCTGGGATTGGGAATACATCTGGGATTGGGAATACATCTGGGATTGGGAATACATCTGGGATTGGGAATATATCTGTGATTGGGAATACATCTGGGATTGGGAATATATCTGTGCTTGGGAATATATCTGGGATCTGGAATATATCTGGGATTGGGATTGGGAATATTGCAGACACTTTTATCCAAAGTAACAGTTTTCCACATGGGATGGTTCTGGGAATTTAACCCACGATCATGTCCATTGCAACCTCCAGGCTCTACCAGCTGAGCTACAGAGGACCTTACTTCCTGTTGGGGGGAAATCCAACCCGAGTTAGCCTCTTCAGTCGACCCCCTACTTTTTCGAACATTCTGTTAAAAGTCGCGCAACATTTCAGCGCCCTGCTACTCATGCCAGGAATATAGTATATACATATGATTAGTATGTGTGGATAGAAAACACTCAGACGTTTATAAAACTGGTTAAATCACGGCTGTGACTTTAACAGAATGTGCGTTTCATTGAAGAGTGCAGGAAAATCTGATCACTGAAAGTGGAAAAATATATCCATCCGCCGCTTCAACCGATTGTTATGGGCAAAAGACATTAAATAGGGCTGAGGTTGCAGTACCTACAGCTTCCACACGATGTCAACAGTCTTGTCATTTGCCTAGGATTTGTTTCTTGGTCAAACGAACAAGAGACAGGCTTTTTCTTCAGGTCTCCGACCGGATATTTTGGTTGAGAAATACACGGACAGTATTTCAAGACGGACCCCTATAAAAAACACTTCGTCTCGTGATTAATTTGATCGCTTATTAACGTTTACTAATACCTATAGTTGCATTACAAAAGTATTTTGAAGTGTTTTGTGAAAATTTAACGTCGACTTTTTGAATAAAAAAAAATGACGTTACGTTATGAAACGCTATTTTTTTTTCCGTTTATCATAGTCTTCATAGATCGATATCTAGGGCTATATATGGACTGATTTAATCGGAAAAAAGACCTAATAGTGATTATGGGACATCTAGGAGTGCCAACAAAGAAGATGGTCAAAGGTAATGAATGTTTTATATTTTATTTGTGCGGTTTGTGTAGCGCCGACTATGCTAATTATTGTTTTACGTTCCCCTGCGGGTCTTTTGGGGTGTTACATGCTATCAGATAATAGCTTGTCATGCTTTCGCCTCGAAAAGCATTTTTTAAAAATCTGACTTTTATGCCTGGATTCAAACGCAAAGTGTAGCTTGACCATGGCCATGCATGTGTATTTTAATGAATGTTTGAGTTTTAACTAATACTATTAGCATTTAGCGTAGTGCATTTGCATTTCCAGAGCTCTAGATGGACGCCTGCGTGCTGTGGTAGGAGCAAGAGTTAGACTGGCACGATTAATATGAGATGAACGGACAGTTAGAGGACCTTACTTCCTGTTGGGTGGAAATCCAACCCGAGTTAGACTGGCAGGATTAATATGAGATGTTTCCTGGCTATGATGTAACACCTGTTTCCTGCCATGATATAACCCCTGTTTCCTGCTATGATGTAACCCTGTTTCCTGCTATGATGTAACCCCCTGTTTCCTGCTATGATGTAACCCCTGTTTCTATGATGTAACCCCTGTTTCCTGCTACATGATGTAACCCTGTTTCCTGCTATGATGTAACCCTGTTTCCTGCTATGATGTAACCCCCTGTTTCCTGCTATGATATAACCCCTGTTTCCTGCTATGATGTAACCCTGTTTCCTGCCAAGTGATGTAACCCTGTTTCCTGCTATGATGTAACACCTGCTCTATGATGTAACACCTGTTTCTGCTGATGTAACCCTGTTTCCTGCCATGATGTAACACCTGTTTCCTGCTATGATGTAACCCTGTTTCCTGCTATGATGTAACCCCTGTTTCCTGCTATGATGTAACCCTGTTTCCTGCTATGATGTAACCCTGTTTCCTGCTATGATGTAACCCCTGTTTCTGCTATGATGTAACCCCTTTTTCCTGCTATGATGTAACCCTGTTTCCTGCTATGATGTAACACCTGTTTCCTGGGCTATGATGTAACCCCTGTTTCCCTACTACACTATGATGTAACGATTGCAGGCATGTGATTGGTCAAAACTTTGAATTGATGGACAGACAGGAGAGCGAATGAAATGGTAGGAAGGACAACCCAGCTTCAAACTTTTTCAGATTTCACATCCTAAATCACACAGGCTCGGAAAATATACTCGGTGTCAATGGAAACCAGGGCAATCGCTCAATGCGGGGTCCACAGATCGATTTAAAATGACGTTTGGACGATTTAAGAGGATTTATTAAGAACACTTTTCTCTCCATACGTATTCTGACCTTGAACTTCAGCATGAGATCGGCCTGAGATCGGCATGAGATCAGACTGAGATCAGCATGAGATCAGACTGAGATCAGCATGAGATCAGCATGAGATCAGACTGAGATCGGCATGAGATCAACATGAGATCGGCATGAGATCAGCCTGAGATCAGCATGCTTTTTTTTTTTTACTGATTCAGTCAAAATGGCAGCAAACTGATTCATATAACTGATTCAGTCATTATGGCAGCAAACTGATTCATATAACTGATTCATATAACTGATTCAGTCATAATGGCAGCAAACTGATTCATATAACTGATTCATATAACTGATTCAGTCATAATGGCAGCAAACTGATTCATATAACTGATTCATATAACTGATTCAGTCAAAATGGCAGCAAACTGATTCATATAACTGATTCATATAACTGATTCAGTCATAATGGCAGCAAACTGATTCATATAACCGATTCATATAACTGATTCAGTCATAATGGCAGCAAACTGAATCATATAACTGATTCAATCATAATGGCAGCAAACTGATTCATATAACTGATTCATATAACTGATTCATATAACTGATTCATATAACTGATTCAGTCATAATGGTAGCAAACTGATTCATATAACTGATTCATTTAACTGATTCAGTCATAATGGCAGCAAACTGATTCATATAACTGATTCATATAACTGATTCAGTCATAATGGCAGCAAACTGATTCATATAACTGATTCAGTCATAATGGCAGCAAACTGATTCATATAACTGATTCATATAACTGATTCAGTCAAAATGGCAGCAAACTGATTCATATAACTGATTCATATAACTGATTCAGTCATAATGGCAGCAAACTGATTCATATAACCGATTCATATAACGGATTCAGTCATAATGGCAGCAA
>NW_025751914.1:0-13954 GCF_021184085.1 Oncorhynchus gorbuscha | reverse complement strand
ATTCAGGATGGGTTTCAGTCCAACACACAGTTCCCATTCAGGATGGGTTTCAGTCCAACACACAGTTCATTCAGGGAGTGGGTTTTCAGTCCAACACACAGTTCATTCAGGATGGGTTTCAGTACAACACACAGTTCCTTCAGTCCAGTAACACAGTTTCCTTCATTCAGGATGGGTTTCAGTCCAACACACAGTTTCTCATTCAGGATGGGTTTCAGTCCAACACACAGTTCCTTCAGGATGGGTTTCAGTCCAACACACAGTTCATTCAGGATGGGTTTCAGTCCAACACACAGTTCCTTCAGTACAACACACAGTTCATTCATTCAGGATGGGTTTCAGTCCAACACACAGTTCATTCAGTACAACACACAGTTCATTCATTCAGGATGGGTTTCAGTCCAACACACAGTTCATTCAGGATGGGTTTCAGTCCAACACACAGTTTCCTCATTCAGGATGGGTTTCAGTCAAACACACAGTTCATTCAGTACAACACACAGTTCATTCATTCAGGATGGGTTTCAGTCCAACACACAGTTCATTCAGGATGGGTTTCAGTACAACACACAGTTTCCTCATTCAGGATGGGTTTCAGTCCAACACACAGTTCATTCAGTACAACACACAGTTTATTCAGGATGGGTTTCAGGATGATACACAGTTCATTCAGAATGGGTTTCAGTCCAACACACAGTTCCCTCATTCAGGATGGGTTTCAGTACAACACACAGTTCATTCAGGATGGGTTTCAGTCCAACACACAGTTCATTCAGGATGGGTTTCAGTACAACACACAGTTCATTCAGGATGGGTTTCAGTCCAACACACAGTTCATTCAGGATGGGTTTCAGTCCAACACACAGTTCCTTCAGGATGGGTTTCAGTCCAACACACAGTTCATTCAGGATGGGTTTCAGTACAACACACAGTTCATTCAGGATGGGTTTCAGTCCAACACACAGTTCCTTCAGGATGGGTTTCAGTCCAACACACAGTTAATTCAGGATGGGTTTCAGTCCAACACACAGTTCATTCAGGATGGGTTTCAGTACAACACACAGTTCATTCAGGATGGGTTTCAGTCCAACACACAGTTCATTCAGGATGGGTTTCAGTACAACACACAGTTCCCTCATTCAGGATGGGTTTCAGTCCAACACACAGTTCATTCAGGATGGGTTTCAGTCCAACACACAGTTCATTCAGGATGGGTTTCAGTCCAACACACAGTTCATTCAGGATGGGTTTCAGTACAACACACAGTTCCCTCATTCAGGATGGGTTTCAGTCCAACACACAGTTCATTCAGGATGGGTTTCAGTCCAACACAGTTCCTCATTCAGGATGGGTTTCAGTCCAACACACAGTTCATTCAGGATGGGTTTCAGTCCAACACACAGTTCATTCAGGATGGGTTAATTCCTTCAGGATGGGTTTCAGTACAACACACAGTTCCTTCAGTACAACACACAGTTCATTCATTCAGGATGGGTTTCAGTCCAACACACAGTTCCTCATTCAGGATGGGTTTCAGTCCAACACACAGTTCATTCAGGATGGGTTTCAGTCCAACACACAGTTCATTCAGGATGGGTTTCAGTCCAACACACAGTTCCTTCAGTCCAAAACACAGTTCATTCATTCAGGATGGGTTTCAGTCCAACACACAGTTCATTCATTCAGGATGGGTTTCAGTACAACACACAGTTTATTCAGGATGGGTTTCAGGATGATACACAGTTCCTTCAGGATGGGTTTCAGTCCAACACACAGTTCATTCAGGATGGGTTTCAGTCCAACACACAGTTCATTCAGGATGGGTTTCAGTACAACACACAGTTACCTCATTCAGGATGGGTTTCAGTCCAACACACAGTTTATTCAGGGATGGGTTTCAGGATGATACACAGGATGGGTTTCAGTCCAACACACAGTTCATTCAGGATGGGTTTCAGTGAACACACAGTTCATTCAGGATGGGTTTCAGTCCAACACACAGTTCATTCAGGATGGGTTTCAGTCCAACACACAGTTCATTCAGGATGGGTTTCAGTCCAACACACAGTTTCCTCATTCAGGATGGGTTTCAGTCCAACACACAGTTCATTCAGGATGGGTTTCAGTACAACACACAGTTTCCTCATTCAGGATGGGTTTCAGTACAACACACAGTTTCCTCATTCAGGATGGGTTTCAGGACAACACACAGTTCCTTCAGGATGGGTTTCAGTACAACACACAGTTAATTCAGGATGGGTTTCAGTCCAACACACAGTTCATTCAGGATGGGTTTCAGTCAACACACAGTTCAGGATGGGTTTTCAGTACAACAGTTCCTTCAGGATGGGTTTCAGTCCAACACACAGTTTCCTCATTCAGGATGGGTTTCAGTCCAACACACAGTTCATTCAGGATGGGTTTCAGTACAACACACAGTTTCCTCATTCAGGATGGGTTTCAGGACAACACACAGTTCCTTCAGGATGGGTTTCAGTACAACACACAGTTCCTTCAGGATGGGTTTCAGTACAACACACAGTTAATTCAGGATGGGTTTCAGTACAACACACAGTTCATTCAGGATGGGTTTCAGTCCAACACACAGTTCATTCAGGATGGGTTTCAGTCCAACACACAGTTCATTCAGGATGGGTTTCAGTCCAACACACAGTTCCTTCAGGATGGGTTTCAGTACAACACACAGTTCCCTCATTCAGGATGGGTTTCAGTCCAACACACAGTTCATTCAGGATGGGTTTCAGTCCAACACACAGTTCCCTCATTCAGGATGGGTTTCAGTCCAACACACAGTTCCTTCAGGATGGGTTTCAGTCCAACACACAGTTCATTCAGGATGGGTTTCAGTCCAACACACAGTTCCTTCAGTATGGGTTTCAGTACAACACACAGTTCCTTCAGTACAACACACAGTTCATTCATTCAGGATGGGTTTCAGTCCAACACACAGTTTCCTCATTCAGGATGGGTTTCAGTCCAACACACAGTTCCTTCAGGATGGGTTTCAGTCCAACACACAGTTCATTCAGGATGGGTTTCAGTCGAACACACAGTTCCTTCAGTACAACACACAGTTCATTCATTCAGGATGGGTTTCAGTCCAACACACAGTTCATTCAGTACAACACACAGTTTATTCAGAATGGGTTTCAGGATGATACACAGTTCCTTCAGGATGGGTTTCAGTACAACACACAGTTCATTCAGGATGGGTTTCAGTACAACACACAGTTCATTCAGGATGGGTTTCAGTCCAACACACAGTTCATTCAGGATGGGTTTCAGTCCAACACACAGTTCATTCATTCAGGATGGGTTTCAGTCAACACACAGTATTCACAGTTCCTTCAGGATGGGTTTCAGTCCAACACACAGTTCATTCAGGATGGGTTTCAGTCCAACACACAGTTCATTCAGGATAGGTTTCAGTACAACACACAGTTTCCTCATTCAGGATGGGTTTCAGTCCAACACACAGTTCATTCAGTACAACACACAGTTTATTCAGGATGGGTTTCAGGATGATACACAGTTCCTTCAGGATGGGTTTCAGTCCAACACACAGTTTCCTCATTCAGGATGGGTTTCAGTGCAACACACAGTTCATTCAGGATGGGTTTCAGTCCAACACACAGTTCATTCAGGATGGGTTTCAGTCCAACACACAGTTCATTCAGGATGGGTTTCAGTCCAACACACAGTTTCCTCATTCAGGATGGGTTTCAGTCCAACACACAGTTCATTCAGGATGGGTTTCAGTACAACACACAGTTTCCTCATTCAGGATGGGTTTCAGTACAACACACAGTTTCCTCATTCAGGATGGGTTTCAGTTCCTTCAGGATGGGTTTCAGTACAACACACAGTTAATTCAGGATGGGTTTCAGTCCAACACACAGTTCATTCAGGATGGGTTTCAGTCCAACACACAGTTCATTCAGGATGGGTTTCAGTACAACACACAGTTCCTTCAGGATGGGTTTCAGTCCAACACACAGTTTCCTCATTCAGGATGGGTTTCAGTCCAACACACAGTTCATTCAGGATGGGTTTCAGTACAACACACAGTTCCTCATTCAGGATGGGTTTCAGGATTCCTTCAGGATGGGTTTCAGTCCAACACACAGTTCCTTCATGGGTTTCAGTACAACACACAGTTAATTCAGGATGGGTTTCAGTACAACACACAGTTCATTCAGGATGGGTTTCAGTCAACACACAGTTCCTCATTCAGGATGGGTTTCAGTCCAACACACAGTTCATTCAGGATGGGTTTCAGTCAACACACAGTTCCTTCAGGATGGGTTTCAGTCCAACATTCACAGTTCATTCAGGATGGGTTTCAGTCCAACACACAGTTCCTCATTCAGGATGGGTTTCAGTCCAACACACAGTTCCTTCAGGATGGGTTTCAGTCCAACACACAGTTCATTCAGGATGGGTTTCACCAACACACAGTTCCTTCAGTATGGGTTTCAGTACAACACACAGTTCCTTCAGTACAACACACAGTTCATTCATTCAGGATGGGTTTCAGTACAACACACAGTTCCTCATTCAGGATGGGTTTCAGTCAACACACAGTTCCTTCAGGATGGGTTTCAGTCCAACACACAGTTCCTTCAGGATGGGTTTCCAGTACACACAGTTCAGTACAACACACAGTTCATTCAGGATGGGTTTCAGTCAACACACAGTTCATTCAGTACAACACACAGTTTATTCAGAATGGGTTTCAGGATGATACACAGTTCCTTCAGGATGGGTTTCAGTACAACACACAGTTCATTCAGGATGGGTTTCAGTACAACACACAGTTCCTTCAGTATGGGTTTCAGTACAACACACAGTTCATTCAGGATGGGTTTCAGTCCAACACACAGTTCATTCAGTACAACACACAGTTCCTTCAGGATGGGTTTCAGTCCAACACACAGTTCATTCAGGATGGGTTTCAGTCCAACACACAGTTCCTTCAGGATGGGTTTCAGTCCAACACACAGTTCATTCAGGATGGGTTTCAGTCCAACACACAGTTCCTTCAGGATGGGTTTCAGTCCAACACACAGTTCCTTCAGTACAACACACAGTTCATTCAGTACAACACACAGTTCATTCAGTACAACACACAGTTCCCTCATTCAGGATGGGTTTCAGCCCAACACACAGTTCCTTCAGTCCAACACACAGTTCATTCAGTACAACACACAGTTCATTCAGTACAACACACAGTTCATTCATTCAGGATGGGTTACAGTCCAACACACTTCCTTCAGGATGGGTTTCAGGACGATACAAAGAAAAATGAATTAATGTATAGAATGTTAGATGACTGAGGATAGACGGGGCTTGAAGAAATAGGTATGTGTCTCCATTGGCGCCCTATTCCCTATAGCCCAATGACCTAGAGTAGATCTGAGGAACACACAGCTAGTCCAATCGGAAGTCTCCCAACAAGCTGAGGTGTCTCTTTAGAACAGGATGTGCTCTTTATAATACTCCAACCTTTGACCCTCTCAGTTAGTGTTGATTTAACCCTCTTCGACACAGGAGGTTGGTGGCACCTTAATTGGGGAGGATGGGTTCGTGGTAAATGGCTTGAGAGGAAATAGGTGGAATGGTATGGAATGGTTTGGTTTCCATGGTCTCCATGTGTTTGAATGGTTTGGTTTCCATGTGTTTGAATGGTTTGGTTTCCATGGTTTGCATGTGTTTGAATGGTTTGGTTTCCATGGTTTCCATGTGTTTGAATGGTTTGGTTTCCGTGGTCTCCATGTGTTTGAATGGTTTGGTTTCCATGTGTTTGAATGGTTTGGTTTCCATGTGTTTGAATGGTTTGGTTTCCATGTGTTTGAATGGTTTTTGGTTTCCATGGTTTCCATGTGTTTGAATGGTTTGGTTTCCATGATTTCCATGTGTTTGATGCCATTCCATTTAGTCCGCTCAAGCCATTATGATGAGCCGTCCTCCCCTCAGCAACAACAGAGTTTCAGTTATTCTCCTTGTTGTGGAGGCTGGTCACCATGATGAGTTAGTTCCTCTGAGGTTCAGACTGTTGTTCTTGTAACTCCCATCCCTTGTTGTGGAAGGGGTAGAGGCTGGTCACCATGATGAGTTCCTCTGAGGTTCAGACTTAATGTTCCTGCTGAAAAGTGTAATGTCCAATATGTCCCCCCGTTGTTGTCACTCCCGTCCCTTGTTGTCCATCCGTCTGTCATCGTTCATTGAAAGGTTCCTCTCGTTCCTCCCAGAAGGCCGTTTCATGGTACATCCATTTCAAGCATCACAACATCCGCTCCCCGACTACAAACCCCCCTCCAGCACAACTTCAGATCGATGATTAGATTTTTCTGTCAGTTCGTGTGTTTTAAAAAAAACAACAATTGTTTTTCAAGAAACCAGATCATGTTTATACACACACACACACTTTAAACATGTTTATACACACACACACACACTTTAAACATGTTTATACATACACACACACACACTTTAAAAAAGAAAAAACAAAACATTGTATTTAAGTGGCCAGTAAATGGTTAATTAAATGAATGCATGGATTTGTCAACTCATTGTTACATTTTTATTTGTTAAATTCTCTTTGTTACGGCTGTCCTGTGTGGTTAAAGGTGCTATCTATCTAGGACTGGACCTCCAGCCCCTCTATCCTCCATCCCAGTCCCTCTAGCAGACCGTCCCGTTCTCCTGCCTCGACTTGGGGCAGGTGGATCGAGGGATGGGCTGGACGGAGGGAGCCAGGGTGCAGAAGAAACCAGCGATGAGGGTGAGCCCCAGACCTCCCCAGGCGCAGAACATAGACCAGCCGTAGCCGTGGCCGATGTCGTCCGGCAGGCCGTACAGATAGCGAGGATAACGGGACAGCTCGAAGTTGATCCCCGCCACGCAGGTACAGAGAGAGATTATACAGAATGTGCCTGGGGAGGAGAGAGAGAGAGGGGGAGGTGGGGAGAGGGTAAGACGGGAGGTGTCGAGGGAGAGAGTAGGGGAAGATAAAGGAGAGGGGAGGGGTGGAGAGAGGGAGGTTAGGGAAAGGAGCGAGGGAGAAGGTGGGGATAGGGAGAGAAGGAGAGAAGGGAGAGAGAAGAGGTGGGGAGAGGGAGGGAGGGAGAGAGGGAGAGTGGGAGAGAGGAGGTGGGAAGAGGGAGAGAGAGAGAGAGGAGGTGGGAAGAGGGAGAGAGAGAGAAGGTGGGAAGAGGGAGGGAGGGAGAGAGGAGGTGGGAAGAGGGAGAGAGAGAGAGAGGAGGTGGGAAGAGGGAGAGAGAGGAGGTGGGAAGAGGGAGAGCGGAGGTGGGAAGAGGGAGAGAGAGAGAGAGAGGAGGTGGGAAGAGGGAGAGAGAGGAGGTGGGAAGAGGGAGAGCGGAGGTGGGAAGAGGGAGAGAGAGAGAGAGGAGGTGGGAAGAGGGAGAGAGAGGAGGTGGGAAGAGGGGGAGAGAGGAGGTGGGAAGAGGGAGGGAGGGAGGGAGGGAGGGAGGGAGGGAGAGGAGGTGGGAAGAGGGAGAGAGAGAGAGAGGAAGTGGGAAGAGGGAGAGAGAGAGAGAGAGAGGAGGTGGGAAGAGGGAGAGAGAGAGAGAGAGAGAGGAGGTGGGAAGAGGGAGAGAGAGAGAGAGAGAGGAGGTGGGAAGAGGGAGAGAGAGAGAGAGGAGGTGGGAAGAGGGAGAGAGAGAGAGAGAGAGGAGGTGGGAAGAGGGAGAGAGAGAGAGAGGAGGTGGGAAGAGGGAGAGAGAGAGAGAGAGAGGAGGTGGGAAGAGGGAGAGAGAGAGAGAGAGAGGAGGTGGGAAGAGGGAGGGAGGGAGGGAGGGAGGGAGGGAGGGAGGGAGGGAGAGGGTTACAGTGATGCAATAAGAACGATGTTCACTTGGTGTTTGAGTGTGAAACCGTTTATCAGTAATATAATACAACATTCCTATCATCATTATTTTGGAGAACCAATTTCCAACACATTCAGACTGTGAACATTTTGTACAAAAAAAAAAACTGTCAACATTGTACAGCATTAAAATACATTACTTTTTTCCCAACAGTTCCTCTCTTGTGTGTGTAGATTGAGGGTGTAATTCCACCCTGACTATGTGAGCTGGGTGTGTAACACCACTGGGCTGTGTCCCCAATGGCACCCAACACCCCTGTATAGGACACTACTTCTGACCAGGACCCAATGGCACTCAACAACCCTGTATAGGACACTACTTCTGACCAGGACCCAATGGGTATGTGCAAACCAGCTGGCTGGAGTGTTTACGGACATATTGAATCTCCCCGTCCCGTAAATGACTATCACCCCGTAGCACCGAACTAAATGAACTAAATGACTATCGCCCGTAGCACTGAGCTAAATGACTATCACCCCGTAGCACTGAGCTAAATGACTATCACCCCGTAGCACCGAACTAAATGACTATCGCCCCGTAGCACTGAGCTAAATGACTATCACCCCGTAGCACTGAGCTAAATGACTATCACCCCGTAGCACCGAACTAAATGACTATCGCCCCGTAGCACTGAGCTAAATGACTATCACCCCGTAGCACTGAGCTAAATGACTATCACCCCGTAGCACCGAACTAAATGCCTATCGCCCCGTAGCACTGAGCTAAATGACTATCGCCCCGTAGCACTGAGCTAAATGACTATCGCCCCGTAGCACTGAGCTAAATGACTATCGCCCCGTAGCACTAAACTAAATGACTATCGCCCCGTAGCACCGAACTAAATGACTATCGCCCCGTAGCACTGAGCTAAATGACTATCGCCCGTAGCACCGAACTAAATGACTATCGCCCCGTAGCACCGAACTAAATGACTATCACCCCGTAGCACCGAACTAAATGACTATCGCCCCGTAGCACTGAAAATGACTATCACCCCGTAGCACTGAGCTAAATGACTATCACCCCGTAGCCCGAACTAAATGACTATCGCCCCGTAGCACTGAGCTAAATGACTATCACCCCGCAGCACTGAGCTAAATGACTATCACCCCGTGCACCGAACTAAATGACTATCGCCCGTAGCACTGAGCTAAATGACTATCACCCCGTAGCACTGAGCTAAATGACTATCACCCCGTAGCACCGAACTAAATGCCTATCGCCCCGTAGCACTGAGCTAAATGACTATCGCCCCGTAGCACTGAGCTAAATGACTATCGCCCCGTAGCACTGAGCTAAATGACTATCGCCCCGTAGCACTAAACTAAATGACTATCGCCCCGTAGCACCGAACTAAATGACTATCGCCCCGTAGCACTGAGCTAAATGACTATCGGCCCGTAGCACCGAACTAAATGACTATCGCCCCGTAGCACCGAACTAAATGACTATCGCCCCGTAGCACTGAGCTAAATGACTATCGCCCCGTAGCACTGAGCTAAATGACTATCGCCCCGTAGCACTGAACTAAATGACTATCGCCCCGTAGCACTGAGCTAAATGACTATCGCCCCGTAGCACTGAGCTAAATGACTATCGCCCCGTAGCACCGAACTAAATGACTATCGCCCCGTAGCACTGAGCTAAATGACTATCGCCCCGTAGTACCAAACTAAATGACCATCGCCCCGTAGCACCGAACTAAATGACTATCGCCCCGTAGCACTGAGCTAAATGACTATCGCCCCGTAGCACCGAACTAAATGACTATCGCCCCGTAGCACTGAGCTAAATGACTATCGCCCCGTAGCACCGAGCTAAATGACTATCGCCCCGTAGCACCGAACTAAATGACTATCGCCCCGTACCACCGAACTAAATGACTATCGCCCCGTAGCACTGAGCTAAATGACTATCGCCCCGTAGCACCGAACTAAATGACTATCGCCCAGTATCACCGAACTAAATGACTATCGCCCCGTAGCACTGAGCTAAATGACTATCGCCCCGTAGCACCGAACTAAATGACTATCGCCCCGTAGCACTGAGCTAAATGACTATCGCCCCGTAGCACCGAACTAAATGACTATCGCCCCGTAGCACTGAGCTAAATGACTATCGCCCCGTAGCACCGAGCTAAATGACTATCGCCCCGTAGCACCGAACTAAATGACTATCGCCCGTACCACCGAACTAAATGACTATCGCCCCGTAGCACTGAGCTAAATGACTAAACCGGACTAAATGACTATCGCCCCGTATCACCGAACTAAATGACTATCGCCCCGTAGCACCGAACTAAATGACTATCGCCCCGTAGCACTGAGCTAAATGACTATCGCCCCGTAGCACCGAACTAAATGACTATCGCCCCGTAGCACCGAACTAAATGACTATCGCCCCGTAGCACCGAACTAAATGACTATCGCCCCGTAGCACCGAACTAAATGACTATCGCCCCGTAGCACTGAGCTAAATGACTATCGCCCGTAGCACCGAACTAAATGACTATCGCCCCGTAGCACCGAACTAAATGACTATCACCCCGTAGCACCTATCACCCCGAGCACCGAACTAAATGACTATCGCCCGTAGCACTGAACTAAATGACTATCGCCCCGTAGCACCGAACTAAATGACTATCGCCCCGTAGCACCGAACTAAATGACTATCACCCCGTAGCACCGAACTAAATGACTATCGCCCCGTAGCACTGAGCTAAATGACTATCGCCCCGTAGCACTGAGCTAAATGACTATCGCCCCGTAGCACCGAACTAAATGACTATCGCCCCGTAGCACTGAGCTAAATGACTTTGAGAGACTAGTCAAGGATCATATCAACTCTACCTTACCCGACACCCACTACAATTTGCATACCACCCCCAATAGATCCACGGACGATGCCCCCACCAGGCAACAACACCTCCGCCTCGCTGATCCACAACACGAGAAGCCCCCCCAGGTGGTGAGAGTAGGCAACAACACCTCCGCCTCGCTGATCCACAACACGAGAAGCCCCCCCAGGTGGTGAGAGTAGGCAACAACACCTCCGCCTCGCTGATCCACAACACCGGAAGCCCCCCCAGGTGGTGAGAGTAGGCAACAACACCTCCGCCTCGCTGATCCACAACACGTGAAGCCCCCCCCAAGTGGTGAGAGTAGGCAACAACACCTCCGCCTCGCTGATCCACAACACCGGAAGCCCCCCCAGGTGGTGAGAGTAGGCAACAACACCTCCGCCTCGCTGATCCACAACACCGGAAGCCCCCCCAGGTGGTGAGAGTAGGCAACAACACCTCCGCCTCGCTGATCCACAACACCGGAAGCCCCCCCAGGTGGTGAGAGTAGGCAACAACACCTCCGCCTCGCTGATCCACAACACGAGAAGCCCCCCCAGGTGGTGAGAGTAGGCAACAACACCTCCGCCTCGCTGATCCACAACACCGGAAGCCCCCCCAGGTGGTGAGTAGGCAACAACACCTCCGCCTCGCTGATCCACAACACGAGAAGCCCCCCCAGGTGGTGAGAGTAGGCAACAACACCTCCGCCTCGCTGATCCACAACACCGGAAGCCCCCCCAGGTGGTGAGAGTAGGCAACAACACCTCCGCCTCGCTGATCCACAACACGGGAAGCCCCCCCAGGTGGTGAGAGTAGGCAACAACACCTCCGCCTCGCTGATCCACAACACGGGAAGCCCCCCCAGTCGGTGAGAGGGCCGCCCCCCCATCCACATCTACAGGGCCGCCCCCCCATCCACATCTACAGGGCATAGGGTCAAAAGTTTCGGGTACCTCGGCATGCACGTCACTGACACCCTGAAATTGTCTCTTCACACTGACAGCACGGTGAAGAAGGAACAACAGCACCTCTTCAACCTCTTCCAATGTGGCTTGGCCCCCTATGACTATGACCCTCAAGGGTTTATACAGATGCACCATTGAAAGGATCCTGTCAGAATGTATAACAGCCTGGTTCGGCAACTGCAACCTGCCTACAACTGCAGGGAATTTCCAGAGGGTGGTGCGGTCAACGCATCACTGGGTTCACACTGCCTGCCCTCCAGGACATCTACAACACCCGGTGTTACAGGAAGGGAATTTGGTGCGGTCAACTATAGTCACTGTTACTAGCCTCCCCCCAGTACCCTGAACTATAGTCACTGTTACTAGTCTCCCCCCAGTACCCTGAACTATAGTCACTGTTACTAGTCTCCCCCCAGTACCCTGAACTATAGTCACTGTTACTAGTCTCCACCCAGTACCCTGCCCTGAACTATAGTCACTGTTACTAGTCTCCCCCCAGTACCCTGAACTATTGTCACTGTTACTAGCCTCCCCCCAGTACCCTGAGCTATAGTCACTGTTACTAGTCTCCCCAGTACCCTGAACTATAGTCACTGTTACTAGTCTCCCCCAGTACCCTGAGCTATAGTCACTGTTACTAGCCTCCCCCCCAGTACCCTGAACTATAGTCACTGTTACTAGTCTCCCCCAGTACCCTTAACTATAGTCACTGTTACTAGCCTCCCCCCAGTACCCTGAACTATAGTCACTGTTACTAGCCTCCCCAGTACCTGAACTATAGTCACTGTTACTAGTCTCCCCCAGTACCCTGCCCTGAACTATAGTCACTGTTACTAGCCTCCCCCAGTACCCTGAACTATAGTCACTGTTACTAGTCTCCCCCAGTACCCTGAACTATAGTCACTGTTACTAGTCTCCCCAGTACCCTGAACTATAGTCACTGTTACTAGTCTCCCCAGTACCCTGAACTATAGTCACTGTTACTAGCCTCCCCCAGTACCCTGAACTATAGTCACTGTTACTAGCCTCCCCCAGTACCCTGAACTATAGTCACTGTTACTAGTCTCCCCAGTACCTGAACTATATTCACTGTTACTAGTCTCCCCCAGTACCCTGAACTATAGTCACTGTTACTAGCCTCCCCCCCAGTACCCTGCCCGGAACTATAGTAATTTCTCTGCACGTACTATAACATCAGTAAAACTTTGTAACAATCAATCAACTTGAATCTGACCGGGCCACAGTAATCTGACCTGGCCACAGTAATCTGACCTGGCCACAGTAATCTGACCTGGCCACAGTAATCTGACCGGGCCACAGTAATCTGACCTGGCCACAGTAATCTGACCTGGCCACAGTAATCTGACCTGCTTTATTCCCTCTGTTTTTCTTATATTGTAACCATCTCTCTCTCTCTCTCTCTCTCTCTCTCTCTCTCTCTCTCTCTCTCTCTCTCTCTCTCTCTCTCTCTCTCTCCCTCTCTCTCTCCTCCTCTCTCTCCCCCTCTCTCTCTCCCTCCCCCTCTCCCTCGCTCCCTCCTCTCTCTCTCTCTCCCCCCTTCTGCCGTGCATGACATAATTTATTAGTGTGATGTTACCGCCACTGTCTCCCTGTGTGTGTGTGGGGGGCATGGAGAATGCAGGCTGTTAATCAGAGTCACCAGCACTACTAATGAGAGTTCCCTCAGCACCTCCACACCACACAATCAGTCCTCGATGTGGCTGTTGATGCTATGCTCTTTCACAGCAACCCCGGTGTGTATAGAGTCGGTGTGTATAGAGTCGGTGTGTATAGAGTGTGCTGTCTCTTACCTCCCATGAGGAACAGTATCTCTGTTGTCCTCTTACCTCCCATGGGGAACAGTATCTGTGCTGTCCTCTTACCTCCCATGAGGAACAGTGTGTTGTCCTCTTACCTCCCATGAGGAACAGTATCTGTGATGTCCTCATACCTCCCATGAGGAACAGTACTATGTTGTCTCTTACCTCCCATGAGGAACAGTATCTGTGTCCCTCTTATGTCTATGTTGTCCTCTTACCTCCCATGAGGAACAGTATCTATGTTGTCCTCTTACCTCCCATGAGGAACAGTATCTGTTGTCCTCTTACCTCCCATGAGGAACAGTATCTATGTTGTCCTCTTACCTCCCATGAGGAACAGTATCTATGTTGTCCTCTACCTCCCATGAGGAACAGTATCTGTGCTGTCCTCTTACCTCCCATGAGGAACAGTATCTG